>NW_025725410.1:27500-32769 GCF_021461395.2 Schistocerca americana | reverse complement strand
TCCATCTCTGGTCGGGACTCTGTTTGCATGTATTAGCTCTAGAATTACCACAGTTATCCAAGTAACGTGGGTACGATCTAAGGAACCATAACTGATTTAATGAGCCATTCGCGGTTTCACCTTAATGCGGCTTGTACTGAGACATGCATGGCTTAATCTTTGAGACAAGCATATGACTACTGGCAGGATCAACCAGGGAGCTGCGTCAACTAGAGCTGAGCAGCCGGCCGCCCGGGAGTGTGTCCCGGGGGCCCGCGCGAACACGCAAGCGTCCGCTCAATTATTCTGCAAACAGGAGGAGGCTGAGCTCCCCTGCACAATACACCTCGAAACCCTCTCAGGTCCCGGCGGCGCGCAGCGCCGTCCTAAGTACTTGGTCGGGTTCGAGAGAGGCGCAATCGCCCGGAGTTTGGCGAGTAGACGCTTTAGGTGCGACCACCCGTGCTCCCAACTGAGCTTGCCGCTGCCGACAGAGGCCCGGGAGCGTGCTGTCGTGGCATTGCCGGCGGGAGACAACACGCGCCACCTACGGTGGCCGGCAGCTCCAACGCCAGCGCCACAGAAGGACAAAAGCCCCACTTGGGTGCCGAAGCGAACTCTCCCAGCACAGCGCACGCGCCAACACGTCCGCACAGCTGCGATACAATCCACCTGCGAGAACCGCAGAGGCGACCGAGCAGCAGACGGCGTCGCGGCGCCGAGCGCCGGGCGGCGGCGCATCCTCAGCGCACACAGTCCTCAATCGGACCAGCACACTGCAGATGTCCACCGCGCTTCGCACCGGGCCCGCGAGGACCTACTTTGGCCGCACGGCGCCGCGTGCAGGGTGCGCCGGCGCGCAGCTGCGCCGCCTGCCGCCTCCGTCGGCCGGCGCGCCTGCCACTGGCCGCCCCCACCAGCCGGCTGTAGCGCGTGCGCCCACGCACCGCGCGGCCAGCACGCCGGAAGGCCCCCCCTCACCGGCCGGGGACGGTCCCACCCAGCCACCGCCGCGTATCGCTTCACACCCACATGCCATTCACGTTCGTGGGCATGGTGGGTATCGCTGAAACAACCGGTTGGTAGCTCAACCGATCGTCGCCATCACTGATTCACCTCTAGCGAGAACAACCGCACCACAACGGTTTACCAGTTCTTCATTTGCGTAACGTCACCAGCAAACGTAGACGTCCATCGCCATTTGCAAATTCAACGATTGTTGCATGCCTGTGTCAGGTGTCACGACACACTATGTCTGCCCACATACACGCAACAACATGTGCACGCTTCGCGAACACGTGGAAGGTGGCCCCCGTACGTATGCGATGTCCATTGCGCGAACGACTGTCAACCGGCCTCTGTCGCATGTCGCAGATGTGGAACGCAGTGCACCATGCTATCACGGTGTGTGAGAAGAGACGACTACGTCTGACAACACGCGCCACTACATCAACAGACGGCTCATGCTGATCGCCATCCACGGCATACCATACTGCAATCCAGCTCTTATAGGGAGACGACACGTAGCTGAGTGCACAATATTTGGACCGTATGGTTCGCCGTTGTTGGCGCAGTCGTGGTACGGTCACACATGTACCACGATGTATCATTCAGTACATGAGGACCAATGTGCGGTACAGTGTGTGATTTGGACGTACAACATCAGCGGACAGTTGCCACAAGCCGTACCACAACGTAGGCTGTGCTTCGCCATGCGAATGCCAATGAACAACTGCGAAGGGCATTGAGCATGTACGTCCTGCCGCCATCCGCATTACAGTGTATAGCTGCAAGGTGTTTAACATGAAGCGATACTCTGGGGACCGGGCAGTGCGAGTAGCAAACTATATTGCGGGGGTTGCAGTTAGGCAACACTACACTAATTTAACGCGTCGTATGACAATTACAGAGCAGGTTAAGGCCCAACGTGTGTTGGGTTAAGGCCCAACGTGTGTTGGGTTAAGGCCCAACGTGTGTTGGGTTAAGGCCCAACGTGTGTTGGGTTAAGGCCCAACGTGTGTTGGGTTAAGGCCCAACGTGTGTTGGGTTAAGGCCCAACGTGTGTTGGGTTAAGGCCCAACGTGTGTTGGGTTAAGGCCCAACGTGTGTTGGGTTAAGGCCCAACGTGTGTTGGGTTAAGGCCCAACGTGTGTTGGGTTAAGGCCCAACGTGTGTTGGGTTAAGGCCCAACGTGTGTTGGGTTAAGGCCCAACGTGTGTTGGGTTAAGGCCCAACGTGTGTTGGGTTAAGGCCCAACGTGTGTTGGGTTAAGGCCCAACGTGTGTTGGGTTAAGGCCCAACGTGTGTTGGGTTAAGGCCCAACGTGTGTTGGGTTAAGGCCCAACGTGTGTTGGGTTAAGGCCCAACGTGTGTTAGGTTAAGGCGCAACATAGGTTAGGTTAAGGCGCAACATAGGTTAGGTTAAGGCGCAACATAGGTTAGGTTAAGGCGCAACATAGGTTAGGTTAAGGCGCAACATAGGTTAGGTTAAGGCGCAACATAGGTTAGGTTACGGCGCAACATAGGTTAGGTTAAGGCGCAACATAGGTTAGGTTAAGGCGCAACATAGGTTAGGTTACGGCGCAACATAGGTTAGGTTAAGGCGCAACATAGGTTAGGTTAAGGCGCAACATAGGTTAGGTTAAGGCGCAACATAGGTTAGGTTAAGGCGCAACATAGGTTAGGTTAAGGCGCAACATAGGTTAGGTTAAGGCGCAACATAGGTTAGGTTAAGGCGCAACATAGGTTAGGTTAAGGCGCAACATAGGTTAGGTTACGGCGCAACATAGGTTAGGTTAAGGCGCAACATAGGTTAGGTTAAGGCGCAACATAGGTTAGGTTAAGGCGCAACATAGGTTAGGTTACGGCGCAACATAGGTTAGGTTACGGCGCAACATAGGTTAGGTTACGGCGCAACATAGGTTAGGTTAAGGCGCAACATAGGTTAGGTTAAGGCGCAACATAGGTTAGGTTAAGGCGCAACATAGGTTAGGTTAAGGCGCAACATAGGTTAGGTTAAGGCGCAACATAGGTTAGGTTACGGCGCAACATAGGTTAGGTTAAGGCGCAACATAGGTTAGGTTAAGGCGCAACATAGGTTAGGTTACGGCGCAACATAGGTTAGGTTAAGGCGCAACATAGGTTAGGTTAAGGCGCAACATAGGTTAGGTTAAGGCGCAACATAGGTTAGGTTAAGGCGCAACATAGGTTAGGTTAAGGCGCAACATAGGTTAGGTTAAGGCGCAACATAGGTTAGGTTAAGGCGCAACATAGGTTAGGTTAAGGCGCAACATAGGTTAGGTTACGGCGCAACATAGGTTAGGTTAAGGCGCAACATAGGTTAGGTTAAGGCGCAACATAGGTTAGGTTAAGGCGCAACATAGGTTAGGTTACGGCGCAACATAGGTTAGGTTACGGCGCAACATAGGTTAGGTTAAGGCGCAACATAGGTTAGGTTAAGGCGCAACATAGGTTAGGTTAAGGCGCAACATAGGTTAGGTTAAGGCGCAACATAGGTTAGGTTAAGGCGCAACATAGGTTAGGTTAAGGCGCAACATAGGTTAGGTTAAGGCGCAACATAGGTTAGGTTAAGGCGCAACATGGGTTAGGTTAAGGCGCAACATGGGTTAGGTTAAGGCGCAACATGGGTTAGGTTAAGGCGCAACATGGGTTAGGTTAAGGCGCAACATGGGTTAGGTTAAGGCGCAACATGGGTTAGGTTAAGGCGCAACATGGGTTAGGTTAAGGCGCAACATGGGTTAGGTTAAGGCGCAACATGGGTTAGGTTAAGGCGCAACATGGGTTAGGTTAAGGCGCAACATGGGTTAGGTTAAGGCGCAACATGGGTTAGGTTAAGGCGCAACATGGGTTAGGTTAAGGTACAATATGGGTTAGGTTAAGGTACAATATGGGTTAGGTTAAGGTACAATATGGGTTAGGTTAAGGTACAATATGGGTTAGGTTAAGGTACAATATGGGTTAGGTTAAGGTACAATATGGGTTAGGTTAAGGTACAATATGGGTTAGGTTAAGGTACAATATGGGTTAGGTTAAGGTACAATATGGGTTAGGTTAAGGTACAATATGGGTTAGGTTAAGGTACAATATGGGTTAGGTTAAGGTACAATACGGGTTAGGTTAAGGTACAATACGGGTTAGGTTAAGGTACAATACGGGTTAGGTTAAGGTACAATACGGGTTAGGTTAAGGTACAATACGGGTTAGGTTAAGGTACAATACGGGTTAGGTTAAGGTACAATACGGGTTAGGTTAAGGCACTTGGGGGGGGGGGGGGGCCCGGTTTGTTGATTGTGATTATCGTAAGTAAATGACTGCGGCATCATCTGATTTGCCACGTCAGGGTGCACCTTTGGCTCATAACAGGCGGCGCTCTGATTCCATGCTTGTGGCAGACCTGTGTCTTTCATTCCTGCCATTGTTTGTGTGGTGTGACAGGAGGCAGTATTGTGATGTTGGGTGCACCCCTGTCTGGGACATGTGTGGGTGTTGGTGGCTTAGCTGAGCAATGGTGGTTGTCGGAAGGGTGGGATATTCTGTTTTCCGAGTGGACCTCCCGGTCTGGTTATGATAGTGTGGATTGTCTAATGTGGCAGAGAGGATGCACTGGGTGTTGTTCCATGCTGGTGCTTACATATTGTCTGTGTGCCTGTTACAGGCAGAGAGTAGTGCGTGATAAGAGTGTCTGGCTGACGTGTGATTGTGAGCAGAGTCTTTCAGCATGTATACGGACAGGTCTATACATTATCTGTATTCTGATGGCTCTATCTATTACTAATCAGCGCCGTGTATACGTTTAATCCGGTTCCAGTCGAAACTATTGTATCTCTGTACATTAGTGACACGGCGAGCCCGCTATGTAGTTACTCGTCTCGGCAGCTTCCACCGGTGTATGGCAAATGATTATAAGGAATCAGTCTAGTCGTCAATACCGATAGTCTGACGTCACATGTCTGGGGTGGGGGACGCTGCGCCCTTCCGGTGGGTCATGGCCTAGGAAGACTCTTCCCACGCAGGGGGGCTTGGACTGTCATTGACTCTTCCGAGTAATATACTTGCCGTACGTTTTTGCGACTGCGAGTGCAACGCTCACCGGTACCGACATGGATGGAGCGCCTCCTAGCTGCCGCTGAGCATCTGCATTCGTACAGCGAGCAACGCGATCGCGTCTGTAGCTCGTACGTGGTACGGCTCGCAGCTCATGTATATGGACAGCGGGAATGTCGCATATTGGACATAACTCTTCATGAAACGCACGTTATAGGGGTGGATT
>NW_025725410.1:15000-22500 GCF_021461395.2 Schistocerca americana | reverse complement strand
GCAACCCGACTCGAAGGAGAGGTCCCGCCGACGCTCGCACCGGCCGCTACGGGCCTGGCACCCTCTACGGGCCGTGGCCTCATTCAAGTTGGACTTGGGCTCGGCGCGAGGCGTCGGGGTAGTGGACCCTCCCAAACACCACATGCCACGACAGGCGGCAGCCTGCGGGGTTCGGTGCTGGACTCTTCCCTGTTCGCTCGCCGCTACTGGGGGAATCCTTGTTAGTTTCTTTTCCTCCGCTTAGTAATATGCTTAAATTCAGCGGGTAGTCTCGCCTGCTCTGAGGTCGTTGTACGAGGTGTCGCACGCCACACCGCCAGCCGGCTGTGCACGCTACCGAGTAAGTACCGGTATGCGAACCGCCAGGCGACGGGCGCGCATCGCACGTTTAAGGAGGCGCGGCCGGCCCCACAGGCGGCCGCGACGCTCCCAGGTCTGCGAAGCGGGGCAAACGCCGCGCGCTTCAGTATACGTAGCCGACCCTCAGCCAGACGTGGCCCGGGAACGGAATCCATGGACCGCAATGTGCGTTCGAAACGTCGATGTTCATGTGTCCTGCAGTTCACATGTCGACGCGCAATTTGCTGCGTTCTTCATCGACCCACGAGCCGAGTGATCCACCGTCCTGGGTGATCTTTTCTTAGTTTACACTGTCTCTTTCAAGACAGTTGCATAGGCGGGACGTAGGCGTGTGGCGGCCCCTGTTCAAGCGTTCTGTGTCCAACGGCCTCACGGCCGATGGGCGTCGTACGGCTCCACACCGGAGCGGACAGGCAGTCGGGCGAAAGTCATTCAAAACCGGCGCCAGGCGCCAGGTGCCGCAGGCCAGCCGCTCCAGCGCTTCAGCGCTCGTACCACACAACATTGGCGTTAGTTTTGAGAAGCACGCGTGGTTCCGCACGCGGCGCACGGCTACTGCGAGCCGTACAGGTAGCGTGTTGCGCGACACGACACGCACATCGAAAGACATGCAGTCTAGTCGGTAATGATCCTTCCGCAGGTTCACCTACGGAAACCTTGTTACGACTTTTACTTCCTCTAAATGATCAAGTTTGGTCATCTTTCCGGTAGCATCGGCAACGACAGAGTCAATGCCGCGTACCAGTCCGAAGACCTCACTAAATCATTCAATCGGTAGTAGCGACGGGCGGTGTGTACAAAGGGCAGGGACGTAATCAACGCGAGCTTATGACTCGCGCTTACTGGGAATTCCTCGTTCATGGGGAACAATTGCAAGCCCCAATCCCTAGCACGAAGGAGGTTCAGCGGGTTACCCCGACCTTTCGGCCTAGGAAGACACGCTGATTCCTTCAGTGTAGCGCGCGTGCGGCCCAGAACATCTAAGGGCATCACAGACCTGTTATTGCTCAATCTCGTGCGGCTAGAAGCCGCCTGTCCCTCTAAGAAGAAAAGTAATCGCTGACAGCACGAAGGATGTCACGCGACTAGTTAGCAGGCTAGAGTCTCGTTCGTTATCGGAATTAACCAGACAAATCGCTCCACCAACTAAGAACGGCCATGCACCACCACCCACCGAATCAAGAAAGAGCTATCAATCTGTCAATCCTTCCGGTGTCCGGGCCTGGTGAGGTTTCCCGTGTTGAGTCAAATTAAGCCACAGGCTCCACTCCTGGTGGTGCCCTTCCGTCAATTCCTTTAAGTTTCAGCTTTGCAACCATACTTCCCCCGGAACCCAAAAGCTTTGGTTTCCCGGAGGCTGCCCGCCGAGTCATCGGAGGAACTGCGGCGGATCGCTGGCTGGCATCGTTTATGGTTAGAACTAGGGCGGTATCTGATCGCCTTCGAACCTCTAACTTTCGTTCTTGATTAATGAAAACATACTTGGCAAATGCTTTCGCTTCTGTTCGTCTTGCGACGATCCAAGAATTTCACCTCTAACGTCGCAATACGAATGCCCCCGCCTGTCCCTATTAATCATTACCTCGGGTTCCGAAAACCAACAAAATAGAACCGAGGTCCTATTCCATTATTCCATGCACACAGTATTCAGGCGGGCTTGCCTGCTTTAAGCACTCTAATTTGTTCAAAGTAAACGTGCCGGCCCACCGAGACACTCACTCAAGAGCACCCTGGTAGGATTGCAACGGGGTCCGCCTCGGGACGCACGAGCACGCACGAGGCGCGTCGCACGCCTTCAGCTCGCCCCACCGGCAGGACGTCCCACGATACATGCCAGTTAAACACCGACGGGCGGTGAACCAACAGCGTGGGACACAAATCCAACTACGAGCTTTTTAACCGCAACAACTTTAATATACGCTATTGGAGCTGGAATTACCGCGGCTGCTGGCACCAGACTTGCCCTCCAATAGATACTCGTTAAAGGATTTAAAGTGTACTCATTCCGATTACGGGGCCTCGGATGAGTCCCGTATCGTTATTTTTCGTCACTACCTCCCCGTGCCGGGAGTGGGTAATTTGCGCGCCTGCTGCCTTCCTTGGATGTGGTAGCCGTTTCTCAGGCTCCCTCTCCGGAATCGAACCCTGATTCCCCGTTACCCGTTACAACCATGGTAGGCGCAGAACCTACCATCGACAGTTGATAAGGCAGACATTTGAAAGATGCGTCGCCGGTACGAGGACCGTGCGATCAGCCCAAAGTTATTCAGAGTCACCAAGGCAAACGGACCGGACGAGCCGACCGATTGGTTTTGATCTAATAAAAGCGTCCCTTCCATCTCTGGTCGGGACTCTGTTTGCATGTATTAGCTCTAGAATTACCACAGTTATCCAAGTAACGTGGGTACGATCTAAGGAACCATAACTGATTTAATGAGCCATTCGCGGTTTCACCTTAATGCGGCTTGTACTGAGACATGCATGGCTTAATCTTTGAGACAAGCATATGACTACTGGCAGGATCAACCAGGGAGCTGCGTCAACTAGAGCTGAGCAGCCGGCCGCCCGGGAGTGTGTCCCGGGGGCCCGCGCGAACACGCAAGCGTCCGCTCAATTATTCTGCAAACAGGAGGAGGCTGAGCTCCCCTGCACAATACACCTCGAAACCCTCTCAGGTCCCGGCGGCGCGCAGCGCCGTCCTAAGTACTTGGTCGGGTTCGAGAGAGGCGCAATCGCCCGGAGTTTGGCGAGTAGACGCTTTAGGTGCGACCACCCGTGCTCCCAACTGAGCTTGCCGCTGCCGACAGAGGCCCGGGAGCGTGCTGTCGTGGCATTGCCGGCGGGAGACAACACGCGCCACCTACGGTGGCCGGCAGCTCCAACGCCAGCGCCACAGAAGGACAAAAGCCCCACTTGGGTGCCGAAGCGAACTCTCCCAGCACAGCGCACGCGCCAACACGTCCGCACAGCTGCGATACAATCCACCTGCGAGAACCGCAGAGGCGACCGAGCAGCAGACGGCGTCGCGGCGCCGAGCGCCGGGCGGCGGCGCATCCTCAGCGCACACAGTCCTCAATCGGACCAGCACACTGCAGATGTCCACCGCGCTTCGCACCGGGCCCGCGAGGACCTACTTTGGCCGCACGGCGCCGCGTGCAGGGTGCGCCGGCGCGCAGCTGCGCCGCCTGCCGCCTCCGTCGGCCGGCGCGCCTGCCACTGGCCGCCCCCACCAGCCGGCTGTAGCGCGTGCGCCCACGCACCGCGCGGCCAGCACGCCGGAAGGCCCCCCCTCACCGGCCGGGGACGGTCCCACCCAGCCACCGCCGCGTATCGCTTCACACCCACATGCCATTCACGTTCGTGGGCATGGTGGGTATCGCTGAAACAACCGGTTGGTAGCTCAACCGATCGTCGCCATCACTGATTCACCTCTAGCGAGAACAACCGCACCACAACGGTTTACCAGTTCTTCATTTGCGTAACGTCACCAGCAAACGTAGACGTCCATCGCCATTTGCAAATTCAACGATTGTTGCATGCCTGTGTCAGGTGTCACGACACACTATGTCTGCCCACATACACGCAACAACATGTGCACGCTTCGCGAACACGTGGAAGGTGGCCCCCGTACGTATGCGATGTCCATTGCGCGAACGACTGTCAACCGGCCTCTGTCGCATGTCGCAGATGTGGAACGCAGTGCACCATGCTATCACGGTGTGTGAGAAGAGACGACTACGTCTGACAACACGCGCCACTACATCAACAGACGGCTCATGCTGATCGCCATCCACGGCATACCATACTGCAATCCAGCTCTTATAGGGAGACGACACGTAGCTGAGTGCACAATATTTGGACCGTATGGTTCGCCGTTGTTGGCGCAGTCGTGGTACGGTCACACATGTACCACGATGTATCATTCAGTACATGAGGACCAATGTGCGGTACAGTGTGTGATTTGGACGTACAACATCAGCGGACAGTTGCCACAAGCCGTACCACAACGTAGGCTGTGCTTCGCCATGCGAATGCCAATGAACAACTGCGAAGGGCATTGAGCATGTACGTCCTGCCGCCATCCGCATTACAGTGTATAGCTGCAAGGTGTTTAACATGAAGCGATACTCTGGGGACCGGGCAGTGCGAGTAGCAAACTATATTGCGGGGGTTGCAGTTAGGCAACACTACACTAATTTAACGCGTCGTATGACAATTACAGAGCAGGTTAAGGCCCAACGTGTGTTGGGTTAAGGCCCAACGTGTGTTGGGTTAAGGCCCAACGTGTGTTGGGTTAAGGCCCAACGTGTGTTGGGTTAAGGCCCAACGTGTGTTGGGTTAAGGCCCAACGTGTGTTGGGTTAAGGCCCAACGTGTGTTGGGTTAAGGCCCAACGTGTGTTGGGTTAAGGCCCAACGTGTGTTGGGTTAAGGCCCAACGTGTGTTGGGTTAAGGCCCAACGTGTGTTGGGTTAAGGCCCAACGTGTGTTGGGTTAAGGCCCAACGTGTGTTGGGTTAAGGCCCAACGTGTGTTGGGTTAAGGCCCAACGTGTGTTGGGTTAAGGCCCAACGTGTGTTGGGTTAAGGCCCAACGTGTGTTGGGTTAAGGCCCAACGTGTGTTGGGTTAAGGCCCAACGTGTGTTGGGTTAAGGCCCAACGTGTGTTGGGTTAAGGCGCAACATAGGTTAGGTTAAGGCGCAACATAGGTTAGGTTAAGGCGCAACATAGGTTAGGTTAAGGCGCAACATAGGTTAGGTTAAGGCGCAACATAGGTTAGGTTAAGGCGCAACATAGGTTAGGTTACGGCGCAACATAGGTTAGGTTAAGGCGCAACATAGGTTAGGTTAAGGCGCAACATAGGTTAGGTTACGGCGCAACATAGGTTAGGTTAAGGCGCAACATAGGTTAGGTTAAGGCGCAACATAGGTTAGGTTAAGGCGCAACATAGGTTAGGTTAAGGCGCAACATAGGTTAGGTTAAGGCGCAACATAGGTTAGGTTAAGGCGCAACATAGGTTAGGTTAAGGCGCAACATAGGTTAGGTTACGGCGCAACATAGGTTAGGTTAAGGCGCAACATAGGTTAGGTTAAGGCGCAACATAGGTTAGGTTATGGCGCAACATAGGTTAGGTTACGGCGCAACATAGGTTAGGTTACGGCGCAACATAGGTTAGGTTAAGGCGCAACATAGGTTAGGTTAAGGCGCAACATAGGTTAGGTTAAGGCGCAACATAGGTTAGGTTAAGGCGCAACATAGGTTAGGTTAAGGCGCAACATAGGTTAGGTTAAGGCGCAACATAGGTTAGGTTAAGGCGCAACATAGGTTAGGTTAAGGCGCAACATGGGTTAGGTTAAGGCGCAACATGGGTTAGGTTAAGGCGCAACATGGGTTAGGTTAAGGCGCAACATGGGTTAGGTTAAGGCGCAACATGGGTTAGGTTAAGGCGCAACATGGGTTAGGTTAAGGCGCAACATGGGTTAGGTTAAGGCGCAACATGGGTTAGGTTAAGGCGCAACATGGGTTAGGTTAAGGCGCAACATGGGTTAGGTTAAGGCGCAACATGGGTTAGGTTAAGGCGCAACATGGGTTAGGTTAAGGCGCAACATGGGTTAGGTTAAGGTACAATATGGGTTAGGTTAAGGTACAATATGGGTTAGGTTAAGGTACAATATGGGTTAGGTTAAGGTACAATATGGGTTAGGTTAAGGTACAATATGGGTTAGGTTAAGGTACAATATGGGTTAGGTTAAGGTACAATATGGGTTAGGTTAAGGTACAATATGGGTTAGGTTAAGGTACAATATGGGTTAGGTTAAGGTACAATACGGGTTAGGTTAAGGTACAATACGGGTTAGGTTAAGGTACAATACGGGTTAGGTTAAGGTACAATACGGGTTAGGTTAAGGTACAATACGGGTTAGGTTAAGGTACAATACGGGTTAGGTTAAGGTACAATACGGGTTAGGTTAAGGCACTTGGGGGGGGGGGGGGCCCGGTTTGTTGATTGTGATTATCGTAAGTAAATGACTGCGGCATCATCTGATTTGCCACGTCAGGGTGCACCTTTGGCTCATAACAGGCGGCGCTCTGATTCCATGCTTGTGGCAGACCTGTGTCTTTCATTCCTGCCATTGTTTGTGTGGTGTGACAGGAGGCAGTATTGTGATGTTGGGTGCACCCCTGTCTGGGACATGTGTGGGTGTTGGTGGCTTAGCTGAGCAATGGTGGTTGTCGGAAGGGTGGGATATTCTGTTTTCCGAGTGGACCTCCCGGTCTGGTTATGATAGTGTGGATTGTCTAATGTGGCAGAGAGGATGCACTGGGTGTTGTTCCATGCTGGTGCTTACATATTGTCTGTGTGCCTGTTACAGGCAGAGAGTAGTGCGTGATAAGAGTGTCTGGCTGACGTGTGATTGTGAGCAGAGTCTTTCAGCATGTATACGGACAGGTCTATACATTATCTGTATTCTGATGGCTCTATCTATTACTAATCAGCGCCGTGTATACGTTTAATCCGGTTCCAGTCGAAACTATTGTATCTCTGTACATTAGTGACACGGCGAGCCCGCTATGTAGTTACTCGTCTCGGCAGCTTCCACCGGTGTATGGCAAATGATTATAAGGAATCAGTCTAGTCGTCAATACCGATAGTCTGACGTCACATGTCTGGGGTGGGGGACGCTGCGCCCTTCCGGTGGGTCATGGCCTAGGAAGACTCTTCCCACGCAGGGGGGCTTGGACTGTCATTGACTCTTCCGAGTAATATACTTGCCGTACGTTTTTGCGACTGCGAGTGCAACGCTCACCGGTACCGACATGGATGGAGCGCCTCCTAGCTGCCGCTGAGCATCTGCATTCGTACAGCGAGCAACGCGATCGCGTCTGTAGCTCGTACGTGGTACGGCTCGCAGCTCATGTATATGGACAGCGGGAATGTCGCATATTGGACATAACTCTTCATGAAACGCACGTTATAGGGGTGGATTGCACATTGCGAGTGCGAGCAAAGTCCGCCGTTCATCCGCTGGAGTTGCGAGTTGGGCGGTTGGGGTGGGGCACGAACGGGTGCAGGTGGAGTGATTGCCGGTCCACGACTTCGTGCGGCAGAGGCGCTGGCGTTGGGGTGGGGTCGAAAGAAGG
>NW_025725410.1:2500-7500 GCF_021461395.2 Schistocerca americana | reverse complement strand
ACGAGCACGCACGAGGCGCGTCGCACGCCTTCAGCTCGCCCCACCGGCAGGACGTCCCACGATACATGCCAGTTAAACACCGACGGGCGGTGAACCAACAGCGTGGGACACAAATCCAACTACGAGCTTTTTAACCGCAACAACTTTAATATACGCTATTGGAGCTGGAATTACCGCGGCTGCTGGCACCAGACTTGCCCTCCAATAGATACTCGTTAAAGGATTTAAAGTGTACTCATTCCGATTACGGGGCCTCGGATGAGTCCCGTATCGTTATTTTTCGTCACTACCTCCCCGTGCCGGGAGTGGGTAATTTGCGCGCCTGCTGCCTTCCTTGGATGTGGTAGCCGTTTCTCAGGCTCCCTCTCCGGAATCGAACCCTGATTCCCCGTTACCCGTTACAACCATGGTAGGCGCAGAACCTACCATCGACAGTTGATAAGGCAGACATTTGAAAGATGCGTCGCCGGTACGAGGACCGTGCGATCAGCCCAAAGTTATTCAGAGTCACCAAGGCAAACGGACCGGACGAGCCGACCGATTGGTTTTGATCTAATAAAAGCGTCCCTTCCATCTCTGGTCGGGACTCTGTTTGCATGTATTAGCTCTAGAATTACCACAGTTATCCAAGTAACGTGGGTACGATCTAAGGAACCATAACTGATTTAATGAGCCATTCGCGGTTTCACCTTAATGCGGCTTGTACTGAGACATGCATGGCTTAATCTTTGAGACAAGCATATGACTACTGGCAGGATCAACCAGGGAGCTGCGTCAACTAGAGCTGAGCAGCCGGCCGCCCGGGAGTGTGTCCCGGGGGCCCGCGCGAACACGCAAGCGTCCGCTCAATTATTCTGCAAACAGGAGGAGGCTGAGCTCCCCTGCACAATACACCTCGAAACCCTCTCAGGTCCCGGCGGCGCGCAGCGCCGTCCTAAGTACTTGGTCGGGTTCGAGAGAGGCGCAATCGCCCGGAGTTTGGCGAGTAGACGCTTTAGGTGCGACCACCCGTGCTCCCAACTGAGCTTGCCGCTGCCGACAGAGGCCCGGGAGCGTGCTGTCGTGGCATTGCCGGCGGGAGACAACACGCGCCACCTACGGTGGCCGGCAGCTCCAACGCCAGCGCCACAGAAGGACAAAAGCCCCACTTGGGTGCCGAAGCGAACTCTCCCAGCACAGCGCACGCGCCAACACGTCCGCACAGCTGCGATACAATCCACCTGCGAGAACCGCAGAGGCGACCGAGCAGCAGACGGCGTCGCGGCGCCGAGCGCCGGGCGGCGGCGCATCCTCAGCGCACACAGTCCTCAATCGGACCAGCACACTGCAGATGTCCACCGCGCTTCGCACCGGGCCCGCGAGGACCTACTTTGGCCGCACGGCGCCGCGTGCAGGGTGCGCCGGCGCGCAGCTGCGCCGCCTGCCGCCTCCGTCGGCCGGCGCGCCTGCCACTGGCCGCCCCCACCAGCCGGCTGTAGCGCGTGCGCCCACGCACCGCGCGGCCAGCACGCCGGAAGGCCCCCCCTCACCGGCCGGGGACGGTCCCACCCAGCCACCGCCGCGTATCGCTTCACACCCACATGCCATTCACGTTCGTGGGCATGGTGGGTATCGCTGAAACAACCGGTTGGTAGCTCAACCGATCGTCGCCATCACTGATTCACCTCTAGCGAGAACAACCGCACCACAACGGTTTACCAGTTCTTCATTTGCGTAACGTCACCAGCAAACGTAGACGTCCATCGCCATTTGCAAATTCAACGATTGTTGCATGCCTGTGTCAGGTGTCACGACACACTATGTCTGCCCACATACACGCAACAACATGTGCACGCTTCGCGAACACGTGGAAGGTGGCCCCCGTACGTATGCGATGTCCATTGCGCGAACGACTGTCAACCGGCCTCTGTCGCATGTCGCAGATGTGGAACGCAGTGCACCATGCTATCACGGTGTGTGAGAAGAGACGACTACGTCTGACAACACGCGCCACTACATCAACAGACGGCTCATGCTGATCGCCATCCACGGCATACCATACTGCAATCCAGCTCTTATAGGGAGACGACACGTAGCTGAGTGCACAATATTTGGACCGTATGGTTCGCCGTTGTTGGCGCAGTCGTGGTACGGTCACACATGTACCACGATGTATCATTCAGTACATGAGGACCAATGTGCGGTACAGTGTGTGATTTGGACGTACAACATCAGCGGACAGTTGCCACAAGCCGTACCACAACGTAGGCTGTGCTTCGCCATGCGAATGCCAATGAACAACTGCGAAGGGCATTGAGCATGTACGTCCTGCCGCCATCCGCATTACAGTGTATAGCTGCAAGGTGTTTAACATGAAGCGATACTCTGGGGACCGGGCAGTGCGAGTAGCAAACTATATTGCGGGGGTTGCAGTTAGGCAACACTACACTAATTTAACGCGTCGTATGACAATTACAGAGCAGGTTAAGGCCCAACGTGTGTTGGGTTAAGGCCCAACGTGTGTTGGGTTAAGGCCCAACGTGTGTTGGGTTAAGGCCCAACGTGTGTTGGGTTAAGGCCCAACGTGTGTTGGGTTAAGGCCCAACCGTGTGTTGGGTTAAGGCCCAACGTGTGTTGGGTTAAGGCCCAACGTGTGTTGGGTTAAGGCCCAACGTGTGTTGGGTTAAGGCCCAACGTGTGTTGGGTTAAGGCCCAACGTGTGTTGGGTTAAGGCCCAACGTGTGTTGGGTTAAGGCCCAACGTGTGTTGGGTTAAGGCCCAACGTGTGTTGGGTTAAGGCCCAACGTGTGTTGGGTTAAGGCCCAACGTGTGTTGGGTTAAGGCCCAACGTGTGTTGGGTTAAGGCCCAACGTGTGTTGGGTTAAGGCCCAACGTGTGTTGGGTTAAGGCCCAACGTGTGTTGGGTTAAGGCCCAACGTGTGTTGGGTTAAGGCCCAACGTGTGTTGGGTTAAGGCCCAACGTGTGTTGGGTTAAGGCCCAACGTGTGTTGGGTTAAGGCCCAACGTGTGTTGGGTTAAGGCCCAACGTGTGTTGGGTTAAGGCCCAACGTGTGTTGGGTTAAGGCGCAACATAGGTTAGGTTAAGGCGCAACATAGGTTAGGTTAAGGCGCAACATAGGTTAGGTTAAGGCGCAACATAGGTTAGGTTAAGGCGCAACATAGGTTAGGTTAAGGCGCAACATAGGTTAGGTTAAGGCGCAACATAGGTTAGGTTACGGCGCAACATAGGTTAGGTTAAGGCGCAACATAGGTTAGGTTAAGGCGCAACATAGGTTAGGTTACGGCGCAACATAGGTTAGGTTAAGGCGCAACATAGGTTAGGTTAAGGCGCAACATAGGTTAGGTTAAGGCGCAACATAGGTTAGGTTAAGGCGCAACATAGGTTAGGTTAAGGCGCAACATAGGTTAGGTTAAGGCGCAACATAGGTTAGGTTAAGGCGCAACATAGGTTAGGTTAAGGCGCAACATAGGTTAGGTTACGGCGCAACATAGGTTAGGTTAAGGCGCAACATAGGTTAGGTTAAGGCGCAACATAGGTTAGGTTAAGGCGCAACATAGGTTAGGTTATGGCGCAACATAGGTTAGGTTACGGCGCAACATAGGTTAGGTTACGGCGCAACATAGGTTAGGTTAAGGCGCAACATAGGTTAGGTTAAGGCGCAACATAGGTTAGGTTAAGGCGCAACATAGGTTAGGTTAAGGCGCAACATAGGTTAGGTTAAGGCGCAACATAGGTTAGGTTAAGGCGCAACATAGGTTAGGTTAAGGCGCAACATGGGTTAGGTTAAGGCGCAACATGGGTTAGGTTAAGGCGCAACATGGGTTAGGTTAAGGCGCAACATGGGTTAGGTTAAGGCGCAACATGGGTTAGGTTAAGGCGCAACATGGGTTAGGTTAAGGCGCAACATGGGTTAGGTTAAGGCGCAACATGGGTTAGGTTAAGGCGCAACATGGGTTAGGTTAAGGCGCAACATGGGTTAGGTTAAGGCGCAACATGGGTTAGGTTAAGGCGCAACATGGGTTAGGTTAAGGCGCAACATGGGTTAGGTTAAGGCGCAACATGGGTTAGGTTAAGGTACAATATGGGTTAGGTTAAGGTACAATATGGGTTAGGTTAAGGTACAATATGGGTTAGGTTAAGGTACAATATGGGTTAGGTTAAGGTACAATATGGGTTAGGTTAAGGTACAATATGGGTTAGGTTAAGGTACAATATGGGTTAGGTTAAGGTACAATATGGGTTAGGTTAAGGTACAATACGGGTTAGGTTAAGGTACAATACGGGTTAGGTTAAGGTACAATACGGGTTAGGTTAAGGTACAATACGGGTTAGGTTAAGGTACAATACGGGTTAGGTTAAGGTACAATACGGGTTAGGTTAAGGTACAATACGGGTTAGGTTAAGGTACAATACGGGTTAGGTTAAGGCACTTGGGGGGGGGGGGGCCCGGTTTGTTGATTGTGATTATCGTAAGTAAATGACTGCGGCATCATCTGATTTGCCACGTCAGGGTGCACCTTTGGCTCATAACAGGCGGCGCTCTGATTCCATGCTTGTGGCAGACCTGTGTCTTTCATTCCTGCCATTGTTTGTGTGGTGTGACAGGAGGCAGTATTGTGATGTTGGGTGCACCCCTGTCTGGGACATGTGTGGGTGTTGGTGGCTTAGCTGAGCAATGGTGGTTGTCGGAAGGGTGGGATATTCTGTTTTCCGAGTGGACCTCCCGGTCTGGTTATGATAGTGTGGATTGTCTAATGTGGCAGAGAGGATGCACTGGGTGTTGTTCCATGCTGGTGCTTACATATTGTCTGTGTGCCTGTTACAGGCAGAGAGTAGTGCGTGATAAGAGTGTCTGGCTGACGTGTGATTGTGAGCAGAGTCTTTCAGCATGTATACGGGACAGGTCTATACATTATCTGTATTCTGATGGCTCTATCTATTACTAATCAGCGCCGTGTATACGTTTAATCCGGTTCCAGTCGAAACTATTGTATCTCTG
>NW_025725409.1:17500-32769 GCF_021461395.2 Schistocerca americana | reverse complement strand
TCTCAGTCTCAGTCTCAGTCTCAGTCTCAGTCTCAGTCTCAGTCTCAGTCTCAGTCTCAGTCTCAGTCTCAGTCTCAGTCTCAGTCTCAGTCTCAGTCTCAGTCTCAGTCTCAGTCTCAGTCTCAGTCTCAGTCTCAGTCTCAGTCTCAGTCTCAGTCTCAGTCTCAGTCTCAGTCTCAGTCTCAGTCTCAGTCTCAGTCTCAGTCTCAGTCTCAGTCTCAGTCTCAGTCTCAGTCTCAGTCTCAGTCTCAGTCTCAGTCTCAGTCTCAGTCTCAGTCTCAGTCTCAGTCTCAGTCTCAGTCTCAGTCTCAGTCTCAGTCTCAGTCTCAGTCTCAGTCTCAGTCTCAGTCTCAGTCTCAGTCTCAGTCTCAGTCTCAGTCTCAGTCTCAGTCTCAGTCTCAGTCTCAGTCTCAGTCTCAGTCTCAGTCTCAGTCTCAGTCTCAGTCTCAGTCTCAGTCTCAGTCTCAGTCTCAGTCTCAGTCTCAGTCTCAGTCTCAGTCTCAGTCTCAGTCTCAGTCTCAGTCTCAGTCTCAGTCTCAGTCTCAGTCTCAGTCTCAGTCTCAGTCTCAGTCTCAGTCTCAGTCTCAGTCTCAGTCTCAGTCTCAGTCTCAGTCTCAGTCTCAGTCTCAGTCTCAGTCTCAGTCTCAGTCTCAGTCTCAGTCTCAGTCTCAGTCTCAGTCTCAGTCTCAGTCTCAGTCTCAGTCTCAGTCTCAGTCTCAGTCTCAGTCTCAGTCTCAGTCTCAGTCTCAGTCTCAGTCTCAGTCTCAGTCTCAGTCTCAGTCTCAGTCTCAGTCTCAGTCTCAGTCTCAGTCTCAGTCTCAGTCTCAGTCTCAGTCTCAGTCTCAGTCTCAGTCTCAGTCTCAGTCTCAGTCTCAGTCTCAGTCTCAGTCTCAGTCTCAGTCTCAGTCTCAGTCTCAGTCTCAGTCTCAGTCTCAGTCTCAGTCTCAGTCTCAGTCTCAGTCTCAGTCTCAGTCTCAGTCTCAGTCTCAGTCTCAGTCTCAGTCTCAGTCTCAGTCTCAGTCTCAGTCTCAGTCTCAGTCTCAGTCTCAGTCTCAGTCTCAGTCTCAGTCTCAGTCTCAGTCTCAGTCTCAGTCTCAGTCTCAGTCTCAGTCTCAGTCTCAGTCTCAGTCTCAGTCTCAGTCTCAGTCTCAGTCTCAGTCTCAGTCTCAGTCTCAGTCTCAGTCTCAGTCTCAGTCTCAGTCTCAGTCTCAGTCTCAGTCTCAGTCTCAGTCTCAGTCTCAGTCTCAGTCTCAGTCTCAGTCTCAGTCTCAGTCTCAGTCTCAGTCTCAGTCTCAGTCTCAGTCTCAGTCTCAGTCTCAGTCTCAGTCTCAGTCTCAGTCTCAGTCTCAGTCTCAGTCTCAGTCTCAGTCTCAGTCTCAGTCTCAGTCTCAGTCTCAGTCTCAGTCTCAGTCTCAGTCTCAGTCTCAGTCTCAGTCTCAGTCTCAGTCTCAGTCTCAGTCTCAGTCTCAGTCTCAGTCTCAGTCTCAGTCTCAGTCTCAGTCTCAGTCTCAGTCTCAGTCTCAGTCTCAGTCTCAGTCTCAGTCTCAGTCTCAGTCTCAGTCTCAGTCTCAGTCTCAGTCTCAGTCTCAGTCTCAGTCTCAGTCTCAGTCTCAGTCTCAGTCTCAGTCTCAGTCTCAGTCTCAGTCTCAGTCTCAGTCTCAGTCTCAGTCTCAGTCTCAGTCTCAGTCTCAGTCTCAGTCTCAGTCTCAGTCTCAGTCTCAGTCTCAGTCTCAGTCTCAGTCTCAGTCTCAGTCTCAGTCTCAGTCTCAGTCTCAGTCTCAGTCTCAGTCTCAGTCTCAGTCTCAGTCTCAGTCTCAGTCTCAGTCTCAGTCTCAGTCTCAGTCTCAGTCTCAGTCTCAGTCTCAGTCTCAGTCTCAGTCTCAGTCTCAGTCTCAGTCTCAGTCTCAGTCTCAGTCTCAGTCTCAGTCTCAGTCTCAGTCTCAGTCTCAGTCTCAGTCTCAGTCTCAGTCTCAGTCTCAGTCTCAGTCTCAGTCTCAGTCTCAGTCTCAGTCTCAGTCTCAGTCTCAGTCTCAGTCTCAGTCTCAGTCTCAGTCTCAGTCTCAGTCTCAGTCTCAGTCTCAGTCTCAGTCTCAGTCTCAGTCTCAGTCTCAGTCTCAGTCTCAGTCTCAGTCTCAGTCTCAGTCTCAGTCTCAGTCTCAGTCTCAGTCTCAGTCTCAGTCTCAGTCTCAGTCTCAGTCTCAGTCTCAGTCTCAGTCTCAGTCTCAGTCTCAGTCTCAGTCTCAGTCTCAGTCTCAGTCTCAGTCTCAGTCTCAGTCTCAGTCTCAGTCTCAGTCTCAGTCTCAGTCTCAGTCTCAGTCTCAGTCTCAGTCTCAGTCTCAGTCTCAGTCTCAGTCTCAGTCTCAGTCTCAGTCTCAGTCTCAGTCTCAGTCTCAGTCTCAGTCTCAGTCTCAGTCTCAGTCTCAGTCTCAGTCTCAGTCTCAGTCTCAGTCTCAGTCTCAGTCTCAGTCTCAGTCTCAGTCTCAGTCTCAGTCTCAGTCTCAGTCTCAGTCTCAGTCTCAGTCTCAGTCTCAGTCTCAGTCTCAGTCTCAGTCTCAGTCTCAGTCTCAGTCTCAGTCTCAGTCTCAGTCTCAGTCTCAGTCTCAGTCTCAGTCTCAGTCTCAGTCTCAGTCTCAGTCTCAGTCTCAGTCTCAGTCTCAGTCTCAGTCTCAGTCTCAGTCTCAGTCTCAGTCTCAGTCTCAGTCTCAGTCTCAGTCTCAGTCTCAGTCTCAGTCTCAGTCTCAGTCTCAGTCTCAGTCTCAGTCTCAGTCTCAGTCTCAGTCTCAGTCTCAGTCTCAGTCTCAGTCTCAGTCTCAGTCTCAGTCTCAGTCTCAGTCTCAGTCTCAGTCTCAGTCTCAGTCTCAGTCTCAGTCTCAGTCTCAGTCTCAGTCTCAGTCTCAGTCTCAGTCTCAGTCTCAGTCTCAGTCTCAGTCTCAGTCTCAGTCTCAGTCTCAGTCTCAGTCTCAGTCTCAGTCTCAGTCTCAGTCTCAGTCTCAGTCTCAGTCTCAGTCTCAGTCTCAGTCTCAGTCTCAGTCTCAGTCTCAGTCTCAGTCTCAGTCTCAGTCTCAGTCTCAGTCTCAGTCTCAGTCTCAGTCTCAGTCTCAGTCTCAGTCTCAGTCTCAGTCTCAGTCTCAGTCTCAGTCTCAGTCTCAGTCTCAGTCTCAGTCTCAGTCTCAGTCTCAGTCTCAGTCTCAGTCTCAGTCTCAGTCTCAGTCTCAGTCTCAGTCTCAGTCTCAGTCTCAGTCTCAGTCTCAGTCTCAGTCTCAGTCTCAGTCTCAGTCTCAGTCTCAGTCTCAGTCTCAGTCTCAGTCTCAGTCTCAGTCTCAGTCTCAGTCTCAGTCTCAGTCTCAGTCTCAGTCTCAGTCTCAGTCTCAGTCTCAGTCTCAGTCTCAGTCTCAGTCTCAGTCTCAGTCTCAGTCTCAGTCTCAGTCTCAGTCTCAGTCTCAGTCTCAGTCTCAGTCTCAGTCTCAGTCTCAGTCTCAGTCTCAGTCTCAGTCTCAGTCTCAGTCTCAGTCTCAGTCTCAGTCTCAGTCTCAGTCTCAGTCTCAGTCTCAGTCTCAGTCTCAGTCTCAGTCTCAGTCTCAGTCTCAGTCTCAGTCTCAGTCTCAGTCTCAGTCTCAGTCTCAGTCTCAGTCTCAGTCTCAGTCTCAGTCTCAGTCTCAGTCTCAGTCTCAGTCTCAGTCTCAGTCTCAGTCTCAGTCTCAGTCTCAGTCTCAGTCTCAGTCTCAGTCTCAGTCTCAGTCTCAGTCTCAGTCTCAGTCTCAGTCTCAGTCTCAGTCTCAGTCTCAGTCTCAGTCTCAGTCTCAGTCTCAGTCTCAGTCTCAGTCTCAGTCTCAGTCTCAGTCTCAGTCTCAGTCTCAGTCTCAGTCTCAGTCTCAGTCTCAGTCTCAGTCTCAGTCTCAGTCTCAGTCTCAGTCTCAGTCTCAGTCTCAGTCTCAGTCTCAGTCTCAGTCTCAGTCTCAGTCTCAGTCTCAGTCTCAGTCTCAGTCTCAGTCTCAGTCTCAGTCTCAGTCTCAGTCTCAGTCTCAGTCTCAGTCTCAGTCTCAGTCTCAGTCTCAGTCTCAGTCTCAGTCTCAGTCTCAGTCTCAGTCTCAGTCTCAGTCTCAGTCTCAGTCTCAGTCTCAGTCTCAGTCTCAGTCTCAGTCTCAGTCTCAGTCTCAGTCTCAGTCTCAGTCTCAGTCTCAGTCTCAGTCTCAGTCTCAGTCTCAGTCTCAGTCTCAGTCTCAGTCTCAGTCTCAGTCTCAGTCTCAGTCTCAGTCTCAGTCTCAGTCTCAGTCTCAGTCTCAGTCTCAGTCTCAGTCTCAGTCTCAGTCTCAGTCTCAGTCTCAGTCTCAGTCTCAGTCTCAGTCTCAGTCTCAGTCTCAGTCTCAGTCTCAGTCTCAGTCTCAGTCTCAGTCTCAGTCTCAGTCTCAGTCTCAGTCTCAGTCTCAGTCTCAGTCTCAGTCTCAGTCTCAGTCTCAGTCTCAGTCTCAGTCTCAGTCTCAGTCTCAGTCTCAGTCTCAGTCTCAGTCTCAGTCTCAGTCTCAGTCTCAGTCTCAGTCTCAGTCTCAGTCTCAGTCTCAGTCTCAGTCTCAGTCTCAGTCTCAGTCTCAGTCTCAGTCTCAGTCTCAGTCTCAGTCTCAGTCTCAGTCTCAGTCTCAGTCTCAGTCTCAGTCTCAGTCTCAGTCTCAGTCTCAGTCTCAGTCTCAGTCTCAGTCTCAGTCTCAGTCTCAGTCTCAGTCTCAGTCTCAGTCTCAGTCTCAGTCTCAGTCTCAGTCTCAGTCTCAGTCTCAGTCTCAGTCTCAGTCTCAGTCTCAGTCTCAGTCTCAGTCTCAGTCTCAGTCTCAGTCTCAGTCTCAGTCTCAGTCTCAGTCTCAGTCTCAGTCTCAGTCTCAGTCTCAGTCTCAGTCTCAGTCTCAGTCTCAGTCTCAGTCTCAGTCTCAGTCTCAGTCTCAGTCTCAGTCTCAGTCTCAGTCTCAGTCTCAGTCTCAGTCTCAGTCTCAGTCTCAGTCTCAGTCTCAGTCTCAGTCTCAGTCTCAGTCTCAGTCTCAGTCTCAGTCTCAGTCTCAGTCTCAGTCTCAGTCTCAGTCTCAGTCTCAGTCTCAGTCTCAGTCTCAGTCTCAGTCTCAGTCTCAGTCTCAGTCTCAGTCTCAGTCTCAGTCTCAGTCTCAGTCTCAGTCTCAGTCTCAGTCTCAGTCTCAGTCTCAGTCTCAGTCTCAGTCTCAGTCTCAGTCTCAGTCTCAGTCTCAGTCTCAGTCTCAGTCTCAGTCTCAGTCTCAGTCTCAGTCTCAGTCTCAGTCTCAGTCTCAGTCTCAGTCTCAGTCTCAGTCTCAGTCTCAGTCTCAGTCTCAGTCTCAGTCTCAGTCTCAGTCTCAGTCTCAGTCTCAGTCTCAGTCTCAGTCTCAGTCTCAGTCTCAGTCTCAGTCTCAGTCTCAGTCTCAGTCTCAGTCTCAGTCTCAGTCTCAGTCTCAGTCTCAGTCTCAGTCTCAGTCTCAGTCTCAGTCTCAGTCTCAGTCTCAGTCTCAGTCTCAGTCTCAGTCTCAGTCTCAGTCTCAGTCTCAGTCTCAGTCTCAGTCTCAGTCTCAGTCTCAGTCTCAGTCTCAGTCTCAGTCTCAGTCTCAGTCTCAGTCTCAGTCTCAGTCTCAGTCTCAGTCTCAGTCTCAGTCTCAGTCTCAGTCTCAGTCTCAGTCTCAGTCTCAGTCTCAGTCTCAGTCTCAGTCTCAGTCTCAGTCTCAGTCTCAGTCTCAGTCTCAGTCTCAGTCTCAGTCTCAGTCTCAGTCTCAGTCTCAGTCTCAGTCTCAGTCTCAGTCTCAGTCTCAGTCTCAGTCTCAGTCTCAGTCTCAGTCTCAGTCTCAGTCTCAGTCTCAGTCTCAGTC
The DNA here is from genome assembly GCF_021461395.2 of Schistocerca americana. Lineage (NCBI taxonomy): Eukaryota > Metazoa > Arthropoda > Insecta > Orthoptera > Acrididae > Schistocerca > Schistocerca americana. The sequence goes on along the minus strand of NW_025725409.1, from coordinate 26,917 downwards.
TCAGTCTCAGTCTCAGTCTCAGTCTCAGTCTCAGTCTCAGTCTCAGTCTCAGTCTCAGTCTCAGTCTCAGTCTCAGTCTCAGTCTCAGTCTCAGTCTCAGTCTCAGTCTCAGTCTCAGTCTCAGTCTCAGTCTCAGTCTCAGTCTCAGTCTCAGTCTCAGTCTCAGTCTCAGTCTCAGTCTCAGTCTCAGTCTCAGTCTCAGTCTCAGTCTCAGTCTCAGTCTCAGTCTCAGTCTCAGTCTCAGTCTCAGTCTCAGTCTCAGTCTCAGTCTCAGTCTCAGTCTCAGTCTCAGTCTCAGTCTCAGTCTCAGTCTCAGTCTCAGTCTCAGTCTCAGTCTCAGTCTCAGTCTCAGTCTCAGTCTCAGTCTCAGTCTCAGTCTCAGTCTCAGTCTCAGTCTCAGTCTCAGTCTCAGTCTCAGTCTCAGTCTCAGTCTCAGTCTCAGTCTCAGTCTCAGTCTCAGTCTCAGTCTCAGTCTCAGTCTCAGTCTCAGTCTCAGTCTCAGTCTCAGTCTCAGTCTCAGTCTCAGTCTCAGTCTCAGTCTCAGTCTCAGTCTCAGTCTCAGTCTCAGTCTCAGTCTCAGTCTCAGTCTAGTCTCAGTCTCAGTCTCAGTCTCAGTCTCAGTCTCAGTCTCAGTCTCAGTCTCAGTCTCAGTCTCAGTCTCAGTCTCAGTCTCAGTCTCAGTCTCAGTCTCAGTCTCAGTCTCAGTCTCAGTCTCAGTCTCAGTCTCAGTCTCAGTCTCAGTCTCAGTCTCAGTCTCAGTCTCAGTCTCAGTCTCAGTCTCAGTCTCAGTCTCAGTCTCAGTCTCAGTCTCAGTCTCAGTCTCAGTCTCAGTCTCAGTCTCAGTCTCAGTCTCAGTCTCAGTCTCAGTCTCAGTCTCAGTCTCAGTCTCAGTCTCAGTCTCAGTCTCAGTCTCAGTCTCAGTCTCAGTCTCAGTCTCAGTCTCAGTCTCAGTCTCAGTCTCAGTCTCAGTCTCAGTCTCAGTCTCAGTCTCAGTCTCAGTCTCAGTCTCAGTCTCAGTCTCAGTCTCAGTCTCAGTCTCAGTCTCAGTCTCAGTCTCAGTCTCAGTCTCAGTCTCAGTCTCAGTCTCAGTCTCAGTCTCAGTCTCAGTCTCAGTCTCAGTCTCAGTCTCAGTCTCAGTCTCAGTCTCAGTCTCAGTCTCAGTCTCAGTCTCAGTCTCAGTCTCAGTCTCAGTCTCAGTCTCAGTCTCAGTCTCAGTCTCAGTCTCAGTCTCAGTCTCAGTCTCAGTCTCAGTCTCAGTCTCAGTCTCAGTCTCAGTCTCAGTCTCAGTCTCAGTCTCAGTCTCAGTCTCAGTCTCAGTCTCAGTCTCAGTCTCAGTCTCAGTCTCAGTCTCAGTCTCAGTCTCAGTCTCAGTCTCAGTCTCAGTCTCAGTCTCAGTCTCAGTCTCAGTCTCAGTCTCAGTCTCAGTCTCAGTCTCAGTCTCAGTCTCAGTCTCAGTCTCAGTCTCAGTCTCAGTCTCAGTCTCAGTCTCAGTCTCAGTCTCAGTCTCAGTCTCAGTCTCAGTCTCAGTCTCAGTCTCAGTCTCAGTCTCAGTCTCAGTCTCAGTCTCAGTCTCAGTCTCAGTCTCAGTCTCAGTCTCAGTCTCAGTCTCAGTCTCAGTCTCAGTCTCAGTCTCAGTCTCAGTCTCAGTCTCAGTCTCAGTCTCAGTCTCAGTCTCAGTCTCAGTCTCAGTCTCAGTCTCAGTCTCAGTCTCAGTCTCAGTCTCAGTCTCAGTCTCAGTCTCAGTCTCAGTCTCAGTCTCAGTCTCAGTCTCAGTCTCAGTCTCAGTCTCAGTCTCAGTCTCAGTCTCAGTCTCAGTCTCAGTCTCAGTCTCAGTCTCAGTCTCAGTCTCAGTCTCAGTCTCAGTCTCAGTCTCAGTCTCAGTCTCAGTCTCAGTCTCAGTCTCAGTCTCAGTCTCAGTCTCAGTCTCAGTCTCAGTCTCAGTCTCAGTCTCAGTCTCAGTCTCAGTCTCAGTCTCAGTCTCAGTCTCAGTCTCAGTCTCAGTCTCAGTCTCAGTCTCAGTCTCAGTCTCAGTCTCAGTCTCAGTCTCAGTCTCAGTCTCAGTCTCAGTCTCAGTCTCAGTCTCAGTCTCAGTCTCAGTCTCAGTCTCAGTCTCAGTCTCAGTCTCAGTCTCAGTCTCAGTCTCAGTCTCAGTCTCAGTCTCAGTCTCAGTCTCAGTCTCAGTCTCAGTCTCAGTCTCAGTCTCAGTCTCAGTCTCAGTCTCAGTCTCAGTCTCAGTCTCAGTCTCAGTCTCAGTCTCAGTCTCAGTCTCAGTCTCAGTCTCAGTCTCAGTCTCAGTCTCAGTCTCAGTCTCAGTCTCAGTCTCAGTCTCAGTCTCAGTCTCAGTCTCAGTCTCAGTCTCAGTCTCAGTCTCAGTCTCAGTCTCAGTCTCAGTCTCAGTCTCAGTCTCAGTCTCAGTCTCAGTCTCAGTCTCAGTCTCAGTCTCAGTCTCAGTCTCAGTCTCAGTCTCAGTCTCAGTCTCAGTCTCAGTCTCAGTCTCAGTCTCAGTCTCAGTCTCAGTCTCAGTCTCAGTCTCAGTCTCAGTCTCAGTCTCAGTCTCAGTCTCAGTCTCAGTCTCAGTCTCAGTCTCAGTCTCAGTCTCAGTCTCAGTCTCAGTCTCAGTCTCAGTCTCAGTCTCAGTCTCAGTCTCAGTCTCAGTCTCAGTCTCAGTCTCAGTCTCAGTCTCAGTCTCAGTCTCAGTCTCAGTCTCAGTCTCAGTCTCAGTCTCAGTCTCAGTCTCAGTCTCAGTCTCAGTCTCAGTCTCAGTCTCAGTCTCAGTCTCAGTCTCAGTCTCAGTCTCAGTCTCAGTCTCAGTCTCAGTCTCAGTCTCAGTCTCAGTCTCAGTCTCAGTCTCAGTCTCAGTCTCAGTCTCAGTCTCAGTCTCAGTCTCAGTCTCAGTCTCAGTCTCAGTCTCAGTCTCAGTCTCAGTCTCAGTCTCAGTCTCAGTCTCAGTCTCAGTCTCAGTCTCAGTCTCAGTCTCAGTCTCAGTCTCAGTCTCAGTCTCAGTCTCAGTCTCAGTCTCAGTCTCAGTCTCAGTCTCAGTCTCAGTCTCAGTCTCAGTCTCAGTCTCAGTCTCAGTCTCAGTCTCAGTCTCAGTCTCAGTCTCAGTCTCAGTCTCAGTCTCAGTCTCAGTCTCAGTCTCAGTCTCAGTCTCAGTCTCAGTCTCAGTCTCAGTCTCAGTCTCAGTCTCAGTCTCAGTCTCAGTCTCAGTCTCAGTCTCAGTCTCAGTCTCAGTCTCAGTCTCAGTCTCAGTCTCAGTCTCAGTCTCAGTCTCAGTCTCAGTCTCAGTCTCAGTCTCAGTCTCAGTCTCAGTCTCAGTCTCAGTCTCAGTCTCAGTCTCAGTCTCAGTCTCAGTCTCAGTCTCAGTCTCAGTCTCAGTCTCAGTCTCAGTCTCAGTCTCAGTCTCAGTCTCAGTCTCAGTCTCAGTCTCAGTCTCAGTCTCAGTCTCAGTCTCAGTCTCAGTCTCAGTCTCAGTCTCAGTCTCAGTCTCAGTCTCAGTCTCAGTCTCAGTCTCAGTCTCAGTCTCAGTCTCAGTCTCAGTCTCAGTCTCAGTCTCAGTCTCAGTCTCAGTCTCAGTCTCAGTCTCAGTCTCAGTCTCAGTCTCAGTCTCAGTCTCAGTCTCAGTCTCAGTCTCAGTCTCAGTCTCAGTCTCAGTCTCAGTCTCAGTCTCAGTCTCAGTCTCAGTCTCAGTCTCAGTCTCAGTCTCAGTCTCAGTCTCAGTCTCAGTCTCAGTCTCAGTCTCAGTCTCAGTCTCAGTCTCAGTCTCAGTCTCAGTCTCAGTCTCAGTCTCAGTCTCAGTCTCAGTCTCAGTCTCAGTCTCAGTCTCAGTCTCAGTCTCAGTCTCAGTCTCAGTCTCAGTCTCAGTCTCAGTCTCAGTCTCAGTCTCAGTCTCAGTCTCAGTCTCAGTCTCAGTCTCAGTCTCAGTCTCAGTCTCAGTCTCAGTCTCAGTCTCAGTCTCAGTCTCAGTCTCAGTCTCAGTCTCAGTCTCAGTCTCAGTCTCAGTCTCAGTCTCAGTCTCAGTCTCAGTCTCAGTCTCAGTCTCAGTCTCAGTCTCAGTCTCAGTCTCAGTCTCAGTCTCAGTCTCAGTCTCAGTCTCAGTCTCAGTCTCAGTCTCAGTCTCAGTCTCAGTCTCAGTCTCAGTCTCAGTCTCAGTCTCAGTCTCAGTCTCAGTCTCAGTCTCAGTCTCAGTCTCAGTCTCAGTCTCAGTCTCAGTCTCAGTCTCAGTCTCAGTCTCAGTCTCAGTCTCAGTCTCAGTCTCAGTCTCAGTCTCAGTCTCAGTCTCAGTCTCAGTCTCAGTCTCAGTCTCAGTCTCAGTCTCAGTCTCAGTCTCAGTCTCAGTCTCAGTCTCAGTCTCAGTCTCAGTCTCAGTCTCAGTCTCAGTCTCAGTCTCAGTCTCAGTCTCAGTCTCAGTCTCAGTCTCAGTCTCAGTCTCAGTCTCAGTCTCAGTCTCAGTCTCAGTCTCAGTCTCAGTCTCAGTCTCAGTCTCAGTCTCAGTCTCAGTCTCAGTCTCAGTCTCAGTCTCAGTCTCAGTCTCAGTCTCAGTCTCAGTCTCAGTCTCAGTCTCAGTCTCAGTCTCAGTCTCAGTCTCAGTCTCAGTCTCAGTCTCAGTCTCAGTCTCAGTCTCAGTCTCAGTCTCAGTCTCAGTCTCAGTCTCAGTCTCAGTCTCAGTCTCAGTCTCAGTCTCAGTCTCAGTCTCAGTCTCAGTCTCAGTCTCAGTCTCAGTCTCAGTCTCAGTCTCAGTCTCAGTCTCAGTCTCAGTCTCAGTCTCAGTCTCAGTCTCAGTCTCAGTCTCAGTCTCAGTCTCAGTCTCAGTCTCAGTCTCAGTCTCAGTCTCAGTCTCAGTCTCAGTCTCAGTCTCAGTCTCAGTCTCAGTCTCAGTCTCAGTCTCAGTCTCAGTCTCAGTCTCAGTCTCAGTCTCAGTCTCAGTCTCAGTCTCAGTCTCAGTCTCAGTCTCAGTCTCAGTCTCAGTCTCAGTCTCAGTCTCAGTCTCAGTCTCAGTCTCAGTCTCAGTCTCAGTCTCAGTCTCAGTCTCAGTCTCAGTCTCAGTCTCAGTCTCAGTCTCAGTCTCAGTCTCAGTCTCAGTCTCAGTCTCAGTCTCAGTCTCAGTCTCAGTCTCAGTCTCAGTCTCAGTCTCAGTCTCAGTCTCAGTCTCAGTCTCAGTCTCAGTCTCAGTCTCAGTCTCAGTCTCAGTCTCAGTCTCAGTCTCAGTCTCAGTCTCAGTCTCAGTCTCAGTCTCAGTCTCAGTCTCAGTCTCAGTCTCAGTCTCAGTCTCAGTCTCAGTCTCAGTCTCAGTCTCAGTCTCAGTCTCAGTCTCAGTCTCAGTCTCAGTCTCAGTCTCAGTCTCAGTCTCAGTCTCAGTCTCAGTCTCAGTCTCAGTCTCAGTCTCAGTCTCAGTCTCAGTCTCAGTCTCAGTCTCAGTCTCAGTCTCAGTCTCAGTCTCAGTCTCAGTCTCAGTCTCAGTCTCAGTCTCAGTCTCAGTCTCAGTCTCAGTCTCAGTCTCAGTCTCAGTCTCAGTCTCAGTCTCAGTCTCAGTCTCAGTCTCAGTCTCAGTCTCAGTCTCAGTCTCAGTCTCAGTCTCAGTCTCAGTCTCAGTCTCAGTCTCAGTCTCAGTCTCAGTCTCAGTCTCAGTCTCAGTCTCAGTCTCAGTCTCAGTCTCAGTCTCAGTCTCAGTCTCAGTCTCAGTCTCAGTCTCAGTCTCAGTCTCAGTCTCAGTCTCAGTCTCAGTCTCAGTCTCAGTCTCAGTCTCAGTCTCAGTCTCAGTCTCAGTCTCAGTCTCAGTCTCAGTCTCAGTCTCAGTCTCAGTCTCAGTCTCAGTCTCAGTCTCAGTCTCAGTCTCAGTCTCAGTCTCAGTCTCAGTCTCAGTCTCAGTCTCAGTCTCAGTCTCAGTCTCAGTCTCAGTCTCAGTCTCAGTCTCAGTCTCAGTCTCAGTCTCAGTCTCAGTCTCAGTCTCAGTCTCAGTCTCAGTCTCAGTCTCAGTCTCAGTCTCAGTCTCAGTCTCAGTCTCAGTCTCAGTCTCAGTCTCAGTCTCAGTCTCAGTCTCAGTCTCAGTCTCAGTCTCAGTCTCAGTCTCAGTCTCAGTCTCAGTCTCAGTCTCAGTCTCAGTCTCAGTCTCAGTCTCAGTCTCAGTCTCAGTCTCAGTCTCAGTCTCAGTCTCAGTCTCAGTCTCAGTCTCAGTCTCAGTCTCAGTCTCAGTCTCAGTCTCAGTCTCAGTCTCAGTCTCAGTCTCAGTCTCAGTCTCAGTCTCAGTCTCAGTCTCAGTCTCAGTCTCAGTCTCAGTCTCAGTCTCAGTCTCAGTCTCAGTCTCAGTCTCAGTCTCAGTCTCAGTCTCAGTCTCAGTCTCAGTCTCAGTCTCAGTCTCAGTCTCAGTCTCAGTCTCAGTCTCAGTCTCAGTCTCAGTCTCAGTCTCAGTCTCAGTCTCAGTCTCAGTCTCAGTCTCAGTCTCAGTCTCAGTCTCAGTCTCAGTCTCAGTCTCAGTCTCAGTCTCAGTCTCAGTCTCAGTCTCAGTCTCAGTCTCAGTCTCAGTCTCAGTCTCAGTCTCAGTCTCAGTCTCAGTCTCAGTCTCAGTCTCAGTCTCAGTCTCAGTCTCAGTCTCAGTCTCAGTCTCAGTCTCAGTCTCAGTCTCAGTCTCAGTCTCAGTCTCAGTCTCAGTCTCAGTCTCAGTCTCAGTCTCAGTCTCAGTCTCAGTCTCAGTCTCAGTCTCAGTCTCAGTCTCAGTCTCAGTCTCAGTCTCAGTCTCAGTCTCAGTCTCAGTCTCAGTCTCAGTCTCAGTCTCAGTCTCAGTCTCAGTCTCAGTCTCAGTCTCAGTCTCAGTCTCAGTCTCAGTCTCAGTCTCAGTCTCAGTCTCAGTCTCAGTCTCAGTCTCAGTCTCAGTCTCAGTCTCAGTCTCAGTCTCAGTCTCAGTCTCAGTCTCAGTCTCAGTCTCAGTCTCAGTCTCAGTCTCAGTCTCAGTCTCAGTCTCAGTCTCAGTCTCAGTCTCAGTCTCAGTCTCAGTCTCAGTCTCAGTCTCAGTCTCAGTCTCAGTCTCAGTCTCAGTCTCAGTCTCAGTCTCAGTCTCAGTCTCAGTCTCAGTCTCAGTCTCAGTCTCAGTCTCAGTCTCAGTCTCAGTCTCAGTCTCAGTCTCAGTCTCAGTCTCAGTCTCAGTCTCAGTCTCAGTCTCAGTCTCAGTCTCAGTCTCAGTCTCAGTCTCAGTCTCAGTCTCAGTCTCAGTCTCAGTCTCAGTCTCAGTCTCAGTCTCAGTCTCAGTCTCAGTCTCAGTCTCAGTCTCAGTCTCAGTCTCAGTCTCAGTCTCAGTCTCAGTCTCAGTCTCAGTCTCAGTCTCAGTCTCAGTCTCAGTCTCAGTCTCAGTCTCAGTCTCAGTCTCAGTCTCAGTCTCAGTCTCAGTCTCAGTCTCAGTCTCAGTCTCAGTCTCAGTCTCAGTCTCAGTCTCAGTCTCAGTCTCAGTCTCAGTCTCAGTCTCAGTCTCAGTCTCAGTCTCAGTCTCAGTCTCAGTCTCAGTCTCAGTCTCAGTCTCAGTCTCAGTCTCAGTCTCAGTCTCAGTCTCAGTCTCAGTCTCAGTCTCAGTCTCAGTCTCAGTCTCAGTCTCAGTCTCAGTCTCAGTCTCAGTCTCAGTCTCAGTCTCAGTCTCAGTCTCAGTCTCAGTCTCAGTCTCAGTCTCAGTCTCAGTCTCAGTCTCAGTCTCAGTCTCAGTCTCAGTCTCAGTCTCAGTCTCAGTCTCAGTCTCAGTCTCAGTCTCAGTCTCAGTCTCAGTCTCAGTCTCAGTCTCAGTCTCAGTCTCAGTCTCAGTCTCAGTCTCAGTCTCAGTCTCAGTCTCAGTCTCAGTCTCAGTCTCAGTCTCAGTCTCAGTCTCAGTCTCAGTCTCAGTCTCAGTCTCAGTCTCAGTCTCAGTCTCAGTCTCAGTCTCAGTCTCAGTCTCAGTCTCAGTCTCAGTCTCAGTCTCAGTCTCAGTCTCAGTCTCAGTCTCAGTCTCAGTCTCAGTCTCAGTCTCAGTCTCAGTCTCAGTCTCAGTCTCAGTCTCAGTCTCAGTCTCAGTCTCAGTCTCAGTCTCAGTCTCAGTCTCAGTCTCAGTCTCAGTCTCAGTCTCAGTCTCAGTCTCAGTCTCAGTCTCAGTCTCAGTCTCAGTCTCAGTCTCAGTCTCAGTCTCAGTCTCAGTCTCAGTCTCAGTCTCAGTCTCAGTCTCAGTCTCAGTCTCAGTCTCAGTCTCAGTCTCAGTCTCAGTCTCAGTCTCAGTCTCAGTCTCAGTCTCAGTCTCAGTCTCAGTCTCAGTCTCAGTCTCAGTCTCAGTCTCAGTCTCAGTCTCAGTCTCAGTCTCAGTCTCAGTCTCAGTCTCAGTCTCAGTCTCAGTCTCAGTCTCAGTCTCAGTCTCAGTCTCAGTCTCAGTCTCAGTCTCAGTCTCAGTCTCAGTCTCAGTCTCAGTCTCAGTCTCAGTCTCAGTCTCAGTCTCAGTCTCAGTCTCAGTCTCAGTCTCAGTCTCAGTCTCAGTCTCAGTCTCAGTCTCAGTCTCAGTCTCAGTCTCAGTCTCAGTCTCAGTCTCAGTCTCAGTCTCAGTCTCAGTCTCAGTCTCAGTCTCAGTCTCAGTCTCAGTCTCAGTCTCAGTCTCAGTCTCAGTCTCAGTCTCAGTCTCAGTCTCAGTCTCAGTCTCAGTCTCAGTCTCAGTCTCAGTCTCAGTCTCAGTCTCAGTCTCAGTCTCAGTCTCAGTCTCAGTCTCAGTCTCAGTCTCAGTCTCAGTCTCAGTCTCAGTCTCAGTCTCAGTCTCAGTCTCAGTCTCAGTCTCAGTCTCAGTCTCAGTCTCAGTCTCAGTCTCAGTCTCAGTCTCAGTCTCAGTCTCAGTCTCAGTCTCAGTCTCAGTCTCAGTCTCAGTCTCAGTCTCAGTCTCAGTCTCAGTCTCAGTCTCAGTCTCAGTCTCAGTCTCAGTCTCAGTCTCAGTCTCAGTCTCAGTCTCAGTCTCAGTCTCAGTCTCAGTCTCAGTCTCAGTCTCAGTCTCAGTCTCAGTCTCAGTCTCAGTCTCAGTCTCAGTCTCAGTCTCAGTCTCAGTCTCAGTCTCAGTCTCAGTCTCAGTCTCAGTCTCAGTCTCAGTCTCAGTCTCAGTCTCAGTCTCAGTCTCAGTCTCAGTCTCAGTCTCAGTCTCAGTCTCAGTCTCAGTCTCAGTCTCAGTCTCAGTCTCAGTCTCAGTCTCAGTCTCAGTCTCAGTCTCAGTCTCAGTCTCAGTCTCAGTCTCAGTCTCAGTCTCAGTCTCAGTCTCAGTCTCAGTCTCAGTCTCAGTCTCAGTCTCAGTCTCAGTCTCAGTCTCAGTCTCAGTCTCAGTCTCAGTCTCAGTCTCAGTCTCAGTCTCAGTCTCAGTCTCAGTCTCAGTCTCAGTCTCAGTCTCAGTCTCAGTCTCAGTCTCAGTCTCAGTCTCAGTCTCAGTCTCAGTCTCAGTCTCAG
>NW_025725409.1:0-12500 GCF_021461395.2 Schistocerca americana | reverse complement strand
CAGTCTCAGTCTCAGTCTCAGTCTCAGTCTCAGTCTCAGTCTCAGTCTCAGTCTCAGTCTCAGTCTCAGTCTCAGTCTCAGTCTCAGTCTCAGTCTCAGTCTCAGTCTCAGTCTCAGTCTCAGTCTCAGTCTCAGTCTCAGTCTCAGTCTCAGTCTCAGTCTCAGTCTCAGTCTCAGTCTCAGTCTCAGTCTCAGTCTCAGTCTCAGTCTCAGTCTCAGTCTCAGTCTCAGTCTCAGTCTCAGTCTCAGTCTCAGTCTCAGTCTCAGTCTCAGTCTCAGTCTCAGTCTCAGTCTCAGTCTCAGTCTCAGTCTCAGTCTCAGTCTCAGTCTCAGTCTCAGTCTCAGTCTCAGTCTCAGTCTCAGTCTCAGTCTCAGTCTCAGTCTCAGTCTCAGTCTCAGTCTCAGTCTCAGTCTCAGTCTCAGTCTCAGTCTCAGTCTCAGTCTCAGTCTCAGTCTCAGTCTCAGTCTCAGTCTCAGTCTCAGTCTCAGTCTCAGTCTCAGTCTCAGTCTCAGTCTCAGTCTCAGTCTCAGTCTCAGTCTCAGTCTCAGTCTCAGTCTCAGTCTCAGTCTCAGTCTCAGTCTCAGTCTCAGTCTCAGTCTCAGTCTCAGTCTCAGTCTCAGTCTCAGTCTCAGTCTCAGTCTCAGTCTCAGTCTCAGTCTCAGTCTCAGTCTCAGTCTCAGTCTCAGTCTCAGTCTCAGTCTCAGTCTCAGTCTCAGTCTCAGTCTCAGTCTCAGTCTCAGTCTCAGTCTCAGTCTCAGTCTCAGTCTCAGTCTCAGTCTCAGTCTCAGTCTCAGTCTCAGTCTCAGTCTCAGTCTCAGTCTCAGTCTCAGTCTCAGTCTCAGTCTCAGTCTCAGTCTCAGTCTCAGTCTCAGTCTCAGTCTCAGTCTCAGTCTCAGTCTCAGTCTCAGTCTCAGTCTCAGTCTCAGTCTCAGTCTCAGTCTCAGTCTCAGTCTCAGTCTCAGTCTCAGTCTCAGTCTCAGTCTCAGTCTCAGTCTCAGTCTCAGTCTCAGTCTCAGTCTCAGTCTCAGTCTCAGTCTCAGTCTCAGTCTCAGTCTCAGTCTCAGTCTCAGTCTCAGTCTCAGTCTCAGTCTCAGTCTCAGTCTCAGTCTCAGTCTCAGTCTCAGTCTCAGTCTCAGTCTCAGTCTCAGTCTCAGTCTCAGTCTCAGTCTCAGTCTCAGTCTCAGTCTCAGTCTCAGTCTCAGTCTCAGTCTCAGTCTCAGTCTCAGTCTCAGTCTCAGTCTCAGTCTCAGTCTCAGTCTCAGTCTCAGTCTCAGTCTCAGTCTCAGTCTCAGTCTCAGTCTCAGTCTCAGTCTCAGTCTCAGTCTCAGTCTCAGTCTCAGTCTCAGTCTCAGTCTCAGTCTCAGTCTCAGTCTCAGTCTCAGTCTCAGTCTCAGTCTCAGTCTCAGTCTCAGTCTCAGTCTCAGTCTCAGTCTCAGTCTCAGTCTCAGTCTCAGTCTCAGTCTCAGTCTCAGTCTCAGTCTCAGTCTCAGTCTCAGTCTCAGTCTCAGTCTCAGTCTCAGTCTCAGTCTCAGTCTCAGTCTCAGTCTCAGTCTCAGTCTCAGTCTCAGTCTCAGTCTCAGTCTCAGTCTCAGTCTCAGTCTCAGTCTCAGTCTCAGTCTCAGTCTCAGTCTCAGTCTCAGTCTCAGTCTCAGTCTCAGTCTCAGTCTCAGTCTCAGTCTCAGTCTCAGTCTCAGTCTCAGTCTCAGTCTCAGTCTCAGTCTCAGTCTCAGTCTCAGTCTCAGTCTCAGTCTCAGTCTCAGTCTCAGTCTCAGTCTCAGTCTCAGTCTCAGTCTCAGTCTCAGTCTCAGTCTCAGTCTCAGTCTCAGTCTCAGTCTCAGTCTCAGTCTCAGTCTCAGTCTCAGTCTCAGTCTCAGTCTCAGTCTCAGTCTCAGTCTCAGTCTCAGTCTCAGTCTCAGTCTCAGTCTCAGTCTCAGTCTCAGTCTCAGTCTCAGTCTCAGTCTCAGTCTCAGTCTCAGTCTCAGTCTCAGTCTCAGTCTCAGTCTCAGTCTCAGTCTCAGTCTCAGTCTCAGTCTCAGTCTCAGTCTCAGTCTCAGTCTCAGTCTCAGTCTCAGTCTCAGTCTCAGTCTCAGTCTCAGTCTCAGTCTCAGTCTCAGTCTCAGTCTCAGTCTCAGTCTCAGTCTCAGTCTCAGTCTCAGTCTCAGTCTCAGTCTCAGTCTCAGTCTCAGTCTCAGTCTCAGTCTCAGTCTCAGTCTCAGTCTCAGTCTCAGTCTCAGTCTCAGTCTCAGTCTCAGTCTCAGTCTCAGTCTCAGTCTCAGTCTCAGTCTCAGTCTCAGTCTCAGTCTCAGTCTCAGTCTCAGTCTCAGTCTCAGTCTCAGTCTCAGTCTCAGTCTCAGTCTCAGTCTCAGTCTCAGTCTCAGTCTCAGTCTCAGTCTCAGTCTCAGTCTCAGTCTCAGTCTCAGTCTCAGTCTCAGTCTCAGTCTCAGTCTCAGTCTCAGTCTCAGTCTCAGTCTCAGTCTCAGTCTCAGTCTCAGTCTCAGTCTCAGTCTCAGTCTCAGTCTCAGTCTCAGTCTCAGTCTCAGTCTCAGTCTCAGTCTCAGTCTCAGTCTCAGTCTCAGTCTCAGTCTCAGTCTCAGTCTCAGTCTCAGTCTCAGTCTCAGTCTCAGTCTCAGTCTCAGTCTCAGTCTCAGTCTCAGTCTCAGTCTCAGTCTCAGTCTCAGTCTCAGTCTCAGTCTCAGTCTCAGTCTCAGTCTCAGTCTCAGTCTCAGTCTCAGTCTCAGTCTCAGTCTCAGTCTCAGTCTCAGTCTCAGTCTCAGTCTCAGTCTCAGTCTCAGTCTCAGTCTCAGTCTCAGTCTCAGTCTCAGTCTCAGTCTCAGTCTCAGTCTCAGTCTCAGTCTCAGTCTCAGTCTCAGTCTCAGTCTCAGTCTCAGTCTCAGTCTCAGTCTCAGTCTCAGTCTCAGTCTCAGTCTCAGTCTCAGTCTCAGTCTCAGTCTCAGTCTCAGTCTCAGTCTCAGTCTCAGTCTCAGTCTCAGTCTCAGTCTCAGTCTCAGTCTCAGTCTCAGTCTCAGTCTCAGTCTCAGTCTCAGTCTCAGTCTCAGTCTCAGTCTCAGTCTCAGTCTCAGTCTCAGTCTCAGTCTCAGTCTCAGTCTCAGTCTCAGTCTCAGTCTCAGTCTCAGTCTCAGTCTCAGTCTCAGTCTCAGTCTCAGTCTCAGTCTCAGTCTCAGTCTCAGTCTCAGTCTCAGTCTCAGTCTCAGTCTCAGTCTCAGTCTCAGTCTCAGTCTCAGTCTCAGTCTCAGTCTCAGTCTCAGTCTCAGTCTCAGTCTCAGTCTCAGTCTCAGTCTCAGTCTCAGTCTCAGTCTCAGTCTCAGTCTCAGTCTCAGTCTCAGTCTCAGTCTCAGTCTCAGTCTCAGTCTCAGTCTCAGTCTCAGTCTCAGTCTCAGTCTCAGTCTCAGTCTCAGTCTCAGTCTCAGTCTCAGTCTCAGTCTCAGTCTCAGTCTCAGTCTCAGTCTCAGTCTCAGTCTCAGTCTCAGTCTCAGTCTCAGTCTCAGTCTCAGTCTCAGTCTCAGTCTCAGTCTCAGTCTCAGTCTCAGTCTCAGTCTCAGTCTCAGTCTCAGTCTCAGTCTCAGTCTCAGTCTCAGTCTCAGTCTCAGTCTCAGTCTCAGTCTCAGTCTCAGTCTCAGTCTCAGTCTCAGTCTCAGTCTCAGTCTCAGTCTCAGTCTCAGTCTCAGTCTCAGTCTCAGTCTCAGTCTCAGTCTCAGTCTCAGTCTCAGTCTCAGTCTCAGTCTCAGTCTCAGTCTCAGTCTCAGTCTCAGTCTCAGTCTCAGTCTCAGTCTCAGTCTCAGTCTCAGTCTCAGTCTCAGTCTCAGTCTCAGTCTCAGTCTCAGTCTCAGTCTCAGTCTCAGTCTCAGTCTCAGTCTCAGTCTCAGTCTCAGTCTCAGTCTCAGTCTCAGTCTCAGTCTCAGTCTCAGTCTCAGTCTCAGTCTCAGTCTCAGTCTCAGTCTCAGTCTCAGTCTCAGTCTCAGTCTCAGTCTCAGTCTCAGTCTCAGTCTCAGTCTCAGTCTCAGTCTCAGTCTCAGTCTCAGTCTCAGTCTCAGTCTCAGTCTCAGTCTCAGTCTCAGTCTCAGTCTCAGTCTCAGTCTCAGTCTCAGTCTCAGTCTCAGTCTCAGTCTCAGTCTCAGTCTCAGTCTCAGTCTCAGTCTCAGTCTCAGTCTCAGTCTCAGTCTCAGTCTCAGTCTCAGTCTCAGTCTCAGTCTCAGTCTCAGTCTCAGTCTCAGTCTCAGTCTCAGTCTCAGTCTCAGTCTCAGTCTCAGTCTCAGTCTCAGTCTCAGTCTCAGTCTCAGTCTCAGTCTCAGTCTCAGTCTCAGTCTCAGTCTCAGTCTCAGTCTCAGTCTCAGTCTCAGTCTCAGTCTCAGTCTCAGTCTCAGTCTCAGTCTCAGTCTCAGTCTCAGTCTCAGTCTCAGTCTCAGTCTCAGTCTCAGTCTCAGTCTCAGTCTCAGTCTCAGTCTCAGTCTCAGTCTCAGTCTCAGTCTCAGTCTCAGTCTCAGTCTCAGTCTCAGTCTCAGTCTCAGTCTCAGTCTCAGTCTCAGTCTCAGTCTCAGTCTCAGTCTCAGTCTCAGTCTCAGTCTCAGTCTCAGTCTCAGTCTCAGTCTCAGTCTCAGTCTCAGTCTCAGTCTCAGTCTCAGTCTCAGTCTCAGTCTCAGTCTCAGTCTCAGTCTCAGTCTCAGTCTCAGTCTCAGTCTCAGTCTCAGTCTCAGTCTCAGTCTCAGTCTCAGTCTCAGTCTCAGTCTCAGTCTCAGTCTCAGTCTCAGTCTCAGTCTCAGTCTCAGTCTCAGTCTCAGTCTCAGTCTCAGTCTCAGTCTCAGTCTCAGTCTCAGTCTCAGTCTCAGTCTCAGTCTCAGTCTCAGTCTCAGTCTCAGTCTCAGTCTCAGTCTCAGTCTCAGTCTCAGTCTCAGTCTCAGTCTCAGTCTCAGTCTCAGTCTCAGTCTCAGTCTCAGTCTCAGTCTCAGTCTCAGTCTCAGTCTCAGTCTCAGTCTCAGTCTCAGTCTCAGTCTCAGTCTCAGTCTCAGTCTCAGTCTCAGTCTCAGTCTCAGTCTCAGTCTCAGTCTCAGTCTCAGTCTCAGTCTCAGTCTCAGTCTCAGTCTCAGTCTCAGTCTCAGTCTCAGTCTCAGTCTCAGTCTCAGTCTCAGTCTCAGTCTCAGTCTCAGTCTCAGTCTCAGTCTCAGTCTCAGTCTCAGTCTCAGTCTCAGTCTCAGTCTCAGTCTCAGTCTCAGTCTCAGTCTCAGTCTCAGTCTCAGTCTCAGTCTCAGTCTCAGTCTCAGTCTCAGTCTCAGTCTCAGTCTCAGTCTCAGTCTCAGTCTCAGTCTCAGTCTCAGTCTCAGTCTCAGTCTCAGTCTCAGTCTCAGTCTCAGTCTCAGTCTCAGTCTCAGTCTCAGTCTCAGTCTCAGTCTCAGTCTCAGTCTCAGTCTCAGTCTCAGTCTCAGTCTCAGTCTCAGTCTCAGTCTCAGTCTCAGTCTCAGTCTCAGTCTCAGTCTCAGTCTCAGTCTCAGTCTCAGTCTCAGTCTCAGTCTCAGTCTCAGTCTCAGTCTCAGTCTCAGTCTCAGTCTCAGTCTCAGTCTCAGTCTCAGTCTCAGTCTCAGTCTCAGTCTCAGTCTCAGTCTCAGTCTCAGTCTCAGTCTCAGTCTCAGTCTCAGTCTCAGTCTCAGTCTCAGTCTCAGTCTCAGTCTCAGTCTCAGTCTCAGTCTCAGTCTCAGTCTCAGTCTCAGTCTCAGTCTCAGTCTCAGTCTCAGTCTCAGTCTCAGTCTCAGTCTCAGTCTCAGTCTCAGTCTCAGTCTCAGTCTCAGTCTCAGTCTCAGTCTCAGTCTCAGTCTCAGTCTCAGTCTCAGTCTCAGTCTCAGTCTCAGTCTCAGTCTCAGTCTCAGTCTCAGTCTCAGTCTCAGTCTCAGTCTCAGTCTCAGTCTCAGTCTCAGTCTCAGTCTCAGTCTCAGTCTCAGTCTCAGTCTCAGTCTCAGTCTCAGTCTCAGTCTCAGTCTCAGTCTCAGTCTCAGTCTCAGTCTCAGTCTCAGTCTCAGTCTCAGTCTCAGTCTCAGTCTCAGTCTCAGTCTCAGTCTCAGTCTCAGTCTCAGTCTCAGTCTCAGTCTCAGTCTCAGTCTCAGTCTCAGTCTCAGTCTCAGTCTCAGTCTCAGTCTCAGTCTCAGTCTCAGTCTCAGTCTCAGTCTCAGTCTCAGTCTCAGTCTCAGTCTCAGTCTCAGTCTCAGTCTCAGTCTCAGTCTCAGTCTCAGTCTCAGTCTCAGTCTCAGTCTCAGTCTCAGTCTCAGTCTCAGTCTCAGTCTCAGTCTCAGTCTCAGTCTCAGTCTCAGTCTCAGTCTCAGTCTCAGTCTCAGTCTCAGTCTCAGTCTCAGTCTCAGTCTCAGTCTCAGTCTCAGTCTCAGTCTCAGTCTCATCTCTCAGTCTCAGTCTCAGTCTCAGTCTCAGTCTCAGTCTCAGTCTCAGTCTCAGTCTCAGTCTCAGTCTCAGTCTCAGTCTCAGTCTCAGTCTCAGTCTCAGTCTCAGTCTCAGTCTCAGTCTCAGTCTCAGTCTCAGTCTCAGTCTCAGTCTCAGTCTCAGTCTCAGTCTCAGTCTCAGTCTCAGTCTCAGTCTCAGTCTCAGTCTCAGTCTCAGTCTCAGTCTCAGTCTCAGTCTCAGTCTCAGTCTCAGTCTCAGTCTCAGTCTCAGTCTCAGTCTCAGTCTCAGTCTCAGTCTCAGTCTCAGTCTCAGTCTCAGTCTCAGTCTCAGTCTCAGTCTCAGTCTCAGTCTCAGTCTCAGTCTCAGTCTCAGTCTCAGTCTCAGTCTCAGTCTCAGTCTCAGTCTCAGTCTCAGTCTCAGTCTCAGTCTCAGTCTCAGTCTCAGTCTCAGTCTCAGTCTCAGTCTCAGTCTCAGTCTCAGTCTCAGTCTCAGTCTCAGTCTCAGTCTCAGTCTCAGTCTCAGTCTCAGTCTCAGTCTCAGTCTCAGTCTCAGTCTCAGTCTCAGTCTCAGTCTCAGTCTCAGTCTCAGTCTCAGTCTCAGTCTCAGTCTCAGTCTCAGTCTCAGTCTCAGTCTCAGTCTCAGTCTCAGTCTCAGTCTCAGTCTCAGTCTCAGTCTCAGTCTCAGTCTCAGTCTCAGTCTCAGTCTCAGTCTCAGTCTCAGTCTCAGTCTCAGTCTCAGTCTCAGTCTCAGTCTCAGTCTCAGTCTCAGTCTCAGTCTCAGTCTCAGTCTCAGTCTCAGTCTCAGTCTCAGTCTCAGTCTCAGTCTCAGTCTCAGTCTCAGTCTCAGTCTCAGTCTCAGTCTCAGTCTCAGTCTCAGTCTCAGTCTCAGTCTCAGTCTCAGTCTCAGTCTCAGTCTCAGTCTCAGTCTCAGTCTCAGTCTCAGTCTCAGTCTCAGTCTCAGTCTCAGTCTCAGTCTCAGTCTCAGTCTCAGTCTCAGTCTCAGTCTCAGTCTCAGTCTCAGTCTCAGTCTCAGTCTCAGTCTCAGTCTCAGTCTCAGTCTCAGTCTCAGTCTCAGTCTCAGTCTCAGTCTCAGTCTCAGTCTCAGTCTCAGTCTCAGTCTCAGTCTCAGTCTCAGTCTCGTCTCAGTCTCAGTCTCAGTCTCAGTCTCAGTCTCAGTCTCAGTCTCAGTCTCAGTCTCAGTCTCAGTCTCAGTCTCAGTCTCAGTCTCAGTCTCAGTCTCAGTCTCAGTCTCAGTCTCAGTCTCAGTCTCAGTCTCAGTCTAGTCTCAGTCTCAGTCTCAGTCTCAGTCTCAGTCTCAGTCTCAGTCTCAGTCTCAGTCTCAGTCTCAGTCTCAGTCTCAGTCTCAGTCTCAGTCTCAGTCTCAGTCTCAGTCTCAGTCTCAGTCTCAGTCTCAGTCTCAGTCTCAGTCTCAGTCTCAGTCTCAGTCTCAGTCTCAGTCTCAGTCTCAGTCTCAGTCTCAGTCTCAGTCTCAGTCTCAGTCTCAGTCTCAGTCTCAGTCTCAGTCTCAGTCTCAGTCTCAGTCTCAGTCTCAGTCTCAGTCTCAGTCTCAGTCTCAGTCTCAGTCTCAGTCTCAGTCTCAGTCTCAGTCTCAGTCTCAGTCTCAGTCTCAGTCTCAGTCTCAGTCTCAGTCTCAGTCTCAGTCTCAGTCTCAGTCTCAGTCTCAGTCTCAGTCTCAGTCTCAGTCTCAGTCTCAGTCTCAGTCTCAGTCTCAGTCTCAGTCTCAGTCTCAGTCTCAGTCTCAGTCTCAGTCTCAGTCTCAGTCTCAGTCTCAGTCTCAGTCTCAGTCTCAGTCTCAGTCTCAGTCTCAGTCTCAGTCTCAGTCTCAGTCTCAGTCTCAGTCTCAGTCTCAGTCTCAGTCTCAGTCTCAGTCTCAGTCTCAGTCTCAGTCTCAGTCTCAGTCTCAGTCTCAGTCTCAGTCTCAGTCTCAGTCTCAGTCTCAGTCTCAGTCTCAGTCTCAGTCTCAGTCTCAGTCTCAGTCTCAGTCTCAGTCTCAGTCTCAGTCTCAGTCTCAGTCTCAGTCTCAGTCTCAGTCTCAGTCTCAGTCTCAGTCTCAGTCTCAGTCTCAGTCTCAGTCTCAGTCTCAGTCTCAGTCTCAGTCTCAGTCTCAGTCTCAGTCTCAGTCTCAGTCTCAGTCTCAGTCTCAGTCTCAGTCTCAGTCTCAGTCTCAGTCTCAGTCTCAGTCTCAGTCTCAGTCTCAGTCTCAGTCTCAGTCTCAGTCTCAGTCTCAGTCTCAGTCTCAGTCTCAGTCTCAGTCTCAGTCTCAGTCTCAGTCTC
Organism: Schistocerca americana; assembly: GCF_021461395.2. Taxonomy (NCBI): domain Eukaryota; kingdom Metazoa; phylum Arthropoda; class Insecta; order Orthoptera; family Acrididae; genus Schistocerca; species Schistocerca americana. The sequence continues at coordinate 3,806 of NW_025725409.1, read as the reverse complement.
AGTCTCAGTCTCAGTCTCAGTCTCAGTCTCAGTCTCAGTCTCAGTCTCAGTCTCAGTCTCAGTCTCAGTCTCAGTCTCAGTCTCAGTCTCAGTCTCAGTCTCAGTCTCAGTCTCAGTCTCAGTCTCAGTCTCAGTCTCAGTCTCAGTCTCAGTCTCAGTCTCAGTCTCAGTCTCAGTCTCAGTCTCAGTCTCAGTCTCAGTCTCAGTCTCAGTCTCAGTCTCAGTCTCAGTCTCAGTCTCAGTCTCAGTCTCAGTCTCAGTCTCAGTCTCAGTCTCAGTCTCAGTCTCAGTCTCAGTCTCAGTCTCAGTCTCAGTCTCAGTCTCAGTCTCAGTCTCAGTCTCAGTCTCAGTCTCAGTCTCAGTCTCAGTCTCAGTCTCAGTCTCAGTCTCAGTCTCAGTCTCAGTCTCAGTCTCAGTCTCAGTCTCAGTCTCAGTCTCAGTCTCAGTCTCAGTCTCAGTCTCAGTCTCAGTCTCAGTCTCAGTCTCAGTCTCAGTCTCAGTCTCAGTCTCAGTCTCAGTCTCAGTCTCAGTCTCAGTCTCAGTCTCAGTCTCAGTCTCAGTCTCAGTCTCAGTCTCAGTCTCAGTCTCAGTCTCAGTCTCAGTCTCAGTCTCAGTCTCAGTCTCAGTCTCAGTCTCAGTCTCAGTCTCAGTCTCAGTCTCAGTCTCAGTCTCAGTCTCAGTCTCAGTCTCAGTCTCAGTCTCAGTCTCAGTCTCAGTCTCAGTCTCAGTCTCAGTCTCAGTCTCAGTCTCAGTCTCAGTCTCAGTCTCAGTCTCAGTCTCAGTCTCAGTCTCAGTCTCAGTCTCAGTCTCAGTCTCAGTCTCAGTCTCAGTCTCAGTCTCAGTCTCAGTCTCAGTCTCAGTCTCAGTCTCAGTCTCAGTCTCAGTCTCAGTCTCAGTCTCAGTCTCAGTCTCAGTCTCAGTCTCAGTCTCAGTCTCAGTCTCAGTCTCAGTCTCAGTCTCAGTCTCAGTCTCAGTCTCAGTCTCAGTCTCAGTCTCAGTCTCAGTCTCAGTCTCAGTCTCAGTCTCAGTCTCAGTCTCAGTCTCAGTCTCAGTCTCAGTCTCAGTCTCAGTCTCAGTCTCAGTCTCAGTCTCAGTCTCAGTCTCAGTCTCAGTCTCAGTCTCAGTCTCAGTCTCAGTCTCAGTCTCAGTCTCAGTCTCAGTCTCAGTCTCAGTCTCAGTCTCAGTCTCAGTCTCAGTCTCAGTCTCAGTCTCAGTCTCAGTCTCAGTCTCAGTCTCAGTCTCAGTCTCAGTCTCAGTCTCAGTCTCAGTCTCAGTCTCAGTCTCAGTCTCAGTCTCAGTCTCAGTCTCAGTCTCAGTCTCAGTCTCAGTCTCAGTCTCAGTCTCAGTCTCAGTCTCAGTCTCAGTCTCAGTCTCAGTCTCAGTCTCAGTCTCAGTCTCAGTCTCAGTCTCAGTCTCAGTCTCAGTCTCAGTCTCAGTCTCAGTCTCAGTCTCAGTCTCAGTCTCAGTCTCAGTCTCAGTCTCAGTCTCAGTCTCAGTCTCAGTCTCAGTCTCAGTCTCAGTCTCAGTCTCAGTCTCAGTCTCAGTCTCAGTCTCAGTCTCAGTCTCAGTCTCAGTCTCAGTCTCAGTCTCAGTCTCAGTCTCAGTCTCAGTCTCAGTCTCAGTCTCAGTCTCAGTCTCAGTCTCAGTCTCAGTCTCAGTCTCAGTCTCAGTCTCAGTCTCAGTCTCAGTCTCAGTCTCAGTCTCAGTCTCAGTCTCAGTCTCAGTCTCAGTCTCAGTCTCAGTCTCAGTCTCAGTCTCAGTCTCAGTCTCAGTCTCAGTCTCAGTCTCAGTCTCAGTCTCAGTCTCAGTCTCAGTCTCAGTCTCAGTCTCAGTCTCAGTCTCAGTCTCAGTCTCAGTCTCAGTCTCAGTCTCAGTCTCAGTCTCAGTCTCAGTCTCAGTCTCAGTCTCAGTCTCAGTCTCAGTCTCAGTCTCAGTCTCAGTCTCAGTCTCAGTCTCAGTCTCAGTCTCAGTCTCAGTCTCAGTCTCAGTCTCAGTCTCAGTCTCAGTCTCAGTCTCAGTCTCAGTCTCAGTCTCAGTCTCAGTCTCAGTCTCAGTCTCAGTCTCAGTCTCAGTCTCAGTCTCAGTCTCAGTCTCAGTCTCAGTCTCAGTCTCAGTCTCAGTCTCAGTCTCAGTCTCAGTCTCAGTCTCAGTCTCAGTCTCAGTCTCAGTCTCAGTCTCAGTCTCAGTCTCAGTCTCAGTCTCAGTCTCAGTCTCAGTCTCAGTCTCAGTCTCAGTCTCAGTCTCAGTCTCAGTCTCAGTCTCAGTCTCAGTCTCAGTCTCAGTCTCAGTCTCAGTCTCAGTCTCAGTCTCAGTCTCAGTCTCAGTCTCAGTCTCAGTCTCAGTCTCAGTCTCAGTCTCAGTCTCAGTCTCAGTCTCAGTCTCAGTCTCAGTCTCAGTCTCAGTCTCAGTCTCAGTCTCAGTCTCAGTCTCAGTCTCAGTCTCAGTCTCAGTCTCAGTCTCAGTCTCAGTCTCAGTCTCAGTCTCAGTCTCAGTCTCAGTCTCAGTCTCAGTCTCAGTCTCAGTCTCAGTCTCAGTCTCAGTCTCAGTCTCAGTCTCAGTCTCAGTCTCAGTCTCAGTCTCAGTCTCAGTCTCAGTCTCAGTCTCAGTCTCAGTCTCAGTCTCAGTCTCAGTCTCAGTCTCAGTCTCAGTCTCAGTCTCAGTCTCAGTCTCAGTCTCAGTCTCAGTCTCAGTCTCAGTCTCAGTCTCAGTCTCAGTCTCAGTCTCAGTCTCAGTCTCAGTCTCAGTCTCAGTCTCAGTCTCAGTCTCAGTCTCAGTCTCAGTCTCAGTCTCAGTCTCAGTCTCAGTCTCAGTCTCAGTCTCAGTCTCAGTCTCAGTCTCAGTCTCAGTCTCAGTCTCAGTCTCAGTCTCAGTCTCAGTCTCAGTCTCAGTCTCAGTCTCAGTCTCAGTCTCAGTCTCAGTCTCAGTCTCAGTCTCAGTCTCAGTCTCAGTCTCAGTCTCAGTCTCAGTCTCAGTCTCAGTCTCAGTCTCAGTCTCAGTCTCAGTCTCAGTCTCAGTCTCAGTCTCAGTCTCAGTCTCAGTCTCAGTCTCAGTCTCAGTCTCAGTCTCAGTCTCAGTCTCAGTCTCAGTCTCAGTCTCAGTCTCAGTCTCAGTCTCAGTCTCAGTCTCAGTCTCAGTCTCAGTCTCAGTCTCAGTCTCAGTCTCAGTCTCAGTCTCAGTCTCAGTCTCAGTCTCAGTCTCAGTCTCAGTCTCAGTCTCAGTCTCAGTCTCAGTCTCAGTCTCAGTCTCAGTCTCAGTCTCAGTCTCAGTCTCAGTCTCAGTCTCAGTCTCAGTCTCAGTCTCAGTCTCAGTCTCAGTCTCAGTCTCAGTCTCAGTCTCAGTCTCAGTCTCAGTCTCAGTCTCAGTCTCAGTCTCAGTCTCAGTCTCAGTCTCAGTCTCAGTCTCAGTCTCAGTCTCAGTCTCAGTCTCAGTCTCAGTCTCAGTCTCAGTCTCAGTCTCAGTCTCAGTCTCAGTCTCAGTCTCAGTCTCAGTCTCAGTCTCAGTCTCAGTCTCAGTCTCAGTCTCAGTCTCAGTCTCAGTCTCAGTCTCAGTCTCAGTCTCAGTCTCAGTCTCAGTCTCAGTCTCAGTCTCAGTCTCAGTCTCAGTCTCAGTCTCAGTCTCAGTCTCAGTCTCAGTCTCAGTCTCAGTCTCAGTCTCAGTCTCAGTCTCAGTCTCAGTCTCAGTCTCAGTCTCAGTCTCAGTCTCAGTCTCAGTCTCAGTCTCAGTCTCAGTCTCAGTCTCAGTCTCAGTCTCAGTCTCAGTCTCAGTCTCAGTCTCAGTCTCAGTCTCAGTCTCAGTCTCAGTCTCAG
>NW_025725408.1:0-32871 GCF_021461395.2 Schistocerca americana | reverse complement strand
CGGCGACTTTTGTGTCACCGTAACGACGGCCGTTTGCGGGTTTGTTTTTTTTTTGCACATCATACATGGCGAGGGTGAAATGTGAAATGTTTTTTGTTGTTTGGTTTGTTTTTTGCCGCCCACTATTCCCTTTGCTGTACGCCGAGTTTTTGACAATGGTGCGACGTAACTGCAGCGTGGAGGTGTGTGAGTGACGTTGAAATGAACGTGCCATTAAGACGCATTGTTGTTGTATTGTACTGTACGTGTACGGCGACACGCACGATGATGTACCATTCGACTCTGATTTCTGATAGCCGTGTCTGACTGATTGCGTACGACGCACGCACACCGATGTCGTCATTCAAGATGCACGCGTGTCCAGTGCAGTACAGTAAGCGCGACGCTAGACGACGACGGCGGCGGCGGCGGCGGTCGTTTGTTTGGCGAATGTCTGTACACGTGTTTGTCTGTGTCCATCCGGTATGTATTTGTTTGTTTGAAAGTGTTTTGTGTGTCGGTGACGTGGTCCGATCCGTCGCCCCCTGAGTAACTGTCGATCGGCGCGATAGACCGGCGTCACGCAACTGAACCGAAGTCTTGGGCACACCCGTCATACTGTTGTACACCGTCGCGCTGAGAACGGTAACGAAGGGTTGACTTTGATCGGTCGAATGTCTGGGCAGAACGTGAGGAATGAGGCAAGAGTGCAAGGAGGGGGGGCAAAAGAGAGAGGAAGGGAAAAAGGGGAGAAACGCATTCGTAGAGCAACGGAACGTTCCCGTGTCGGAGGCGTATTGGAGCCGCACTGAAAATGCGTTTAACGGCGGCGCGGCTGCAAGTGTCTGCCGTGGTGAACGTTACCTTTGACGGCTGCATTGGGCTTTGCCTTTGCTTTCGCTTTCGCTTTCCCGGATGTACGTAACGTTTGTTGATATGGTTCTGAGGAAGAGTGTATGACAGTGCCGTGCCGTCCATGTTCGTGTGCCCTCCCATTGTGTGTATGCTATTGTCTGTGTACTTGAATGATGTATGTAGGTGTTAGTGGACATGTTTTACCAGTGGGGGGAAATGGATCGTCGATAGTTGCCGTCACTCTGTCACGGTCGAGATGACGCACCCTCCGTACAGAAAGGTGTCGAGAAAGTGAGTGTGTGCGTCCGTGAATTGGCAGTGTTTGGAGGTGGGCGTGCCCTGCATGTGGCCCGGAAGGCTGTTCGTTTGGCGGTAGTGTTGTGTGGACAGGGGAGGGGCATGCGTAACGCTGCTGGCATGGCATGGCATTTCGGGAGATGGGGGGGGCAAACGAGGAGCGGCGGCCAAAGAGAGGCGGGACGGGGAGGGGCGCGGTGTGGGTGGCTTGCGCCTGTGCTCGGCGTTGTGGTTTGTGCAAAAGAGGAGGAGAAAAACAATGAGTTGCCAGGGAGGGGAGCGGTGTTGTGTTGTGGTTGTCGTGGTGTAGCCGCAGACGCGGCTGTCAGTGAACGTGGCGAGACGGACGGATGCGCGGAGGGGCGGGGGCGGCGCATTTCGCCGGTGCCGTGCCGTGCCTGAAAGCCGCGTGGTCGCTGTGTTGTTGGTGGCGTGGGGGCGAGGAGAGTACCGTACGGGTGTGCTTGTGCGCCGGAAATGGCACACTGCGCCTGCCCGTCTTGGAGGCTGATGGCTGTGGTGTGGAAATGGGGCGCGGTGATGTTGAAGCAGTTGAAGAACAGAAAAGAAACCAAGAAAACGGAAGGCGTGATGCGGCGGTGGTGGTGGTGGTGAGAGCGGGAAAAACAAAACAAAAAAAAAGAAGGAAAAACAACAAGAAACAAAAAAGAAAACAAAAGGTCTATCAATATTAGAATGTAAATGGAAATGGAAATGGACCCAGGTATAACCTCCCTGCACAAGTAGCAGAGGGTCCGATGATAATAAAAATGTGCCAGAATGTTAACGTCCCTACAAAACAAACCCAACGATAATATGAATGAAAGAATGAACCGTATGTAACATTGCAACAGACATAATGAAACCTGATAAATTGTATAAGGGCAGCAGCGTTGACCTTTGGCCCTGTATCCAGAATAAAAAGAGCCAAAGATCGTTACCCCAATGAAAAAGACACTGAAACACGTATGTAACATAGCAGCGATGGCGAGACATTGTAGCGTCTGTGACCAGAGAGTTTGCGCTGGACCGCGCGAGTGTTGCGAGCGGTTCTCAGTCAGTCAGTCAGTCAGTCAGTCAGTCGTTGCGAGTCTGTAGGTCTGTCTAGTTGAGGGCTGTACTCTGTCAGTAGTCGTCGCGTGCAGTACGCTAATAGTCGTCATGCAGAGCGGTCGGTCAGTAGTAGCAGCCGAGTGCGGTTGTGTGATGTAGGCGGTCGGCAACACTGGTCAAGATGGTGAATAAGGTATACTGTTAATTAATATAATCATTAGATAATGAACAATTTTATTTATTGTAATTATTCTCCAACAAGTTCCCCAATACTAATTTTTATTTCAAAAGCATTTTTCAAACATTTAATTGTTTATTGAACTAAAGAGTTCGTTGCACTTCACATTTCATTCCACGTCTTTGAAGAAAGATTGCACTAAAATCACAACAAAAAGAGAATATTATTATTTGCAATGCAGTTCCTCCAAGCGCTGCGCAACAAACAAGAGCAGAAATGTTGTGACATCCATTTATTCCGAGGTAAGACTTTTAATTCTGATTGTTTTGCACAGGGCCAAAGACCGATAGTTCGGTTTAATCGAAGTTTCTTGTCACTGAACGGACTTTAAATGTTGTGAAGAATTTATATTTGAGTCAGATTGCGAAATTCACATGTTTGTTGCCATTTTCAATACCTCTCATTGTGGGCGAGGTTACAATTAGCGCAATGTCCATTAGCATCCGTAAATAACATTGTCCATTATTTTAAATTTTGCGGGGAGGTTACAACACACAAAAAAAAACAAAAAAAAATTGCATTTGTATCCGCTCCTCAATTGTAGATACCCCTTACACAGCTGTGTGCAATGAATGAGTGCTGGCTGGTAATTAATTGCACTCCTTGGAGGGAAATGCCATAGGAAGTAGTCTTTAAAAAGTGAATGTTTTTCGTTAAAAGACAAAAGTTACGTTAGAAAAAAGTAATAGTGGGGCTTTTGTTGTTGAACAAAATAAGTACAATGAACATACGTTATCAGATTTGCGCAAAATGCAGCTTCACACTACCTTTTGATTATAACACAATATACTATACATCGTCCCGAACCGTGACCAGAGTCGCGAGACGAGCAGAGCACGCCGCCGACGCCCGCTCAGTACAACCGTCCACCCGCTACTACTGTCGACCGACTACTACCTCTCCCGACTCGCGCTACAATATATATAACAACTGTTCCTGGCGACCCGGTGCGTGCCACTACTGTCGTCTGGCGCGGTCCAAGCGCCGACTAGCAACGATAAATAACTCTCTGGTCAGACAGAGATGCTGTCATGCCTCGCCATCGCTCTGGTAATGAATACATACGTGTTGCAGCGTGCGTACCACCGGAACACGCAGTGGCGGAGCCAAAGACTGTGTTGTCGAGGTCGAGTGCGAGCGGGAAGAGAGGCAGCGTCGGCACGGAGATGCAAGCGAGCGCGAGACGCACGGGGGCTGCGGCGTGGCGCGTTTGCGGTCGGCGCCTTTGGTGGCAACGGCCGGGACAAGCAGCGGTGTATGGTGTGGTGCGGGGCGGACAGGGGCGGCGGTGGACGGGGAGGAGGCGGCGCGACGACGGCATGGGGGCGAAAACGGGACGGGGGACGGGGGACGGCGGATGTTGAGAGGCGTCACGCGCGGACAGGACGCAGACACAGAGGACACACAGATTGGAAAGGGAGGGTGCGCGGTAATAGTTGGGAATGTGCGTACCGTGCGGGATGGGAGTGGGCGAGGAACACGGTCGTGGCCCCTGTTTTGGGTGCGTGTGATGACGTCGGTGTGTTGTGGGAAGGGAAGGTGCTGTGGCGGCGGCGCGTAATGGGCGTAGGCCGAAAAGAGAAAGGAACGTCGGCAGTGTGTTGGCAAGCGTCGGTTCGACTGCGACGTTGATGGGCAGGGCAGGGCAAGGTTAATGGTGGTAGGAGTAGGCGTGTGGGCGCAAAAAAATCTGCCGCTGCAGGCGGTGCCGTAACCGCCATGGCGGGAAGGAGAGAGGGCCAAAGAAAGAAAGAAAGAAAGAAAGAAAGAAAGAAAGAAAGAAAGAAAGAAGAAAACAAAAAAAAAAAAAAGAAGGAGGGGGGGGGGGGGGGCGAAAGTGGAGAGGCGGTGGTGTGAGAAGGGCGGGGGCGGAAGGAAGGCAGGAAGGACAAGAGGCGAGGCGACGGCTTGCTTTGTGTATCGGTCGGTCTCTGGCTATGCTTCGTTTTCTGCAGCAGGGTCGGTGCGCGGCGTGGCTCGCGGCAGTGGGAACGCCTGGCGGCTGGACGGCCAGCAATGCGGTTGGATGGGCGGCCACAGCACCGCACCTGTGCCCGAGGAGGAGACGCTGGCGGCGGGCCCTGAGGTGAGGCCGGCTCGGCTGGGGCTGGGGCTGGGGCTGTGGATGTGTAGGTGTGCGCCGCTGCTGCAACAACGAGTAAAACGCGAGAAGAAGGGATGGCGGTAGAGAGGAAAAAAAAAAAAAAAAAAAAAAAGGTCGTGTTGTGTTGATGCGCAGGCAGACGCGTACAGAGAGACGAGCCCGGTCTGCAGCAGGGTGTGGCCGTGCCGAGTGCAGAGCAGCGGCGGCTCGGTTCGGTTCGGCCCGGCCCGGCGGGCCGCGCTGTTGTCGCGGACGTGAGCGCCCCCTGGCGGGTGGCCGGAGGCGGCGCGGCGTGTTGGACGTGTGGCTGGTGGCAGTGCACAATTTGCGAGTGGCTGGCGGTGTGGTGTGGCGGTTGGCGCGTCGGGCGGCGGAGAGAGAGAGGGAGGAGGAGAGGTATGTGTTGCGGGCGCCCTTTGCTGCGCTGCGTCGTTGCGTGTGCCGTACAGGGCGGGCGCTTGTCGACTGTGGGGCCGGTGTGGCGAATTGGCGTGAAACGGCTGCCGAGAGGTGTGTGGTAGCGAGCCGGTCGGTGTCAGTGCGAAGGGGAATGTGCGTGCGTTTGGCGGTTTCGGTGTGCTTTTTGCGGCGTGAGAGTGGGAATTAGTGGGGCCGGCTGTTGTGTTGGTTCCTTGTGTCTTGTGTCGCGTAGCTTGATGGCAACGTGGAAGGACGCCGGTTTCGTTTCGAGCCGTGCGTGTGGTTGTCGACGTTGACTGGTTGGCGTGTGGCGATGCACGTGCATGTGTGGGTCGCGAGTGCGTTTTTGGCTGGCTCTGTGTGTGTGTGTGTGTGTGTGTGTGTGTGTTTTGGGGGGGGAAGGGGGAGGCGGTGGTGAAAGTGCAGTCGTTGCCACGGGCGTCGTCGGGTGGGGCTGGGGCTGTGCGTCGTTGGCGGAAAGGTGGTAGGTTGCGCGTAAGCGAGCCCGTCGTTGACGGTGTCGCGTGAGTTGTGAATCGAGTGGGGCGCGGGGCGCGGGACAGGAGCAGCGTGCCGCTGCGTCGTGGTCGTCAGCAGAGGCTGTGCGTGTGCTTGTCCTTTTTGTGGGCGGTTCGTGCGAGGCGTTTTTGTTTTGTGTTGCCCTAGTTGTTAGTTTATTTTGTTTGTGTTTGTTATTGTGAGGCGACGACTGGTTGGTGGCGTGCGCGCGAAGCGGCGGTGTGCGCTTCCCGTGTCGTTTGTGTTTTTTTTTGTTTGTTTTTGTTTTTTGCACTGGGCCCCGGGGGGGGGGGGGGGTGGGTGCGTGTGTGTCGATTGCCGGCTGGCGAAAGGAAAGGTGCGCCATCGGCGGGGTGGGTCGCCGGCACAAGTAGAGGCGGCGGCGTTGTTGCTGTTGTTGTTGTGTGGTGTTTGTTTTGTTCGGCTGTGTCGGCGAGCTGTGGTGCGGTGCGTGTGAATGGTGGTGCAAAAGTGCTGGCGTTGGGGCTGCGACTGCGACGGCGGCGAGCCGCGGGCGCGCCATTGATAGTGATGTTGTGAACAGCGGCTGTGTACGGTAGTGGTGTTGTTGTAGCACGACGTGCATCCGGGCCGGCGCGGAAAGCGCAGTTGCGGGCGGTTGCCCTTCGGTGCCAGCCATGTCGCGTGAGCGGCGGGTTGCTCTGGTGTCGACACGTGGTGCTCTGGGTTGTCGTGTGGTGCCCTTTGGCCGGTGGGGGTGGTTCGCGTGTGTCTCGTTCGCGCTCGGTATCTGGTCGTGGTCGTGCTGCTCCCCCGTCTGTCGGCGGTTTTCGACGTCGTCTGTACGTTTTTGTTCGTTTGCGGCGTGCCTGCCGACGTCGTCCCGTCGCGACCTTTCAACCGAAAGTGTGGCGCCCGAAGGTGAACGAACGTAACCCTGACCTCGGCGCTTTACGCTGAGCCGAGCGAACCGAACCTAACCTGTGGTGTGGCGAGGTGAGCTCAGCCTGTGGAGCCCCTAACGTCTACGTAAAGGTAAGCTGTCCGGCTCACGCCTCACGTTTGAACGCTTTTTGAACCTACGTTTGACGCTTCTTAACCTAGCACTGACCCCTTAACCTAACGTGTAACCTAACCGAACCTAACCTAACCTAACCTAACCTAACCTAACCTAACCTCTGACGCCTGACGTGTTTGAATGCTTAACCTAAGTTTGACGCTTAACCTAACCCAAGTCCCCTTAACCTAACCCACGTCCACCTAACCTAACCTAACCTAACCTAGACGTGTACACGTAATGTGTAACGCGTAACGTGTAAGGTCGGCTGTCGTGTGTGCTGACGGCAGATTGGGTTGGTCTGTAGATTCGGATTGCGGTTTGCCTCGGTCGAGGGGTTGGGTCGGAAGCGGCGAGGGGCGGCGGCGCCTGTTGCGCAGGCGGCGTCCGTTTGCGGCGGGCAATTGTTGAGAAACGGCTGTGAATGTTGGCGGGCGAGAGGAGGAGGACGGCGCGCGATGTGGCCCGACGGCTGCGGGCCGATCGGGAAACGGCGGGAGGGCGACGGAAGGCGATGGGGCGGCGGAGGCGCGTTTGCACGGCCGTCATCGCCGCACGCCTCGGCTTGTGTGGCTGTGGCGCCGGCCGCGCTGGCCGGGCTGCCGCGGCGACGGTGTGGGAGTTTTGCCGAAGGTTTGGCCATTGTGGCGGGTCGTCGGCTGGGGCTGTGGGGGCGGCATTTGGGCGGGGGCGGCGATTCTCGGCGGGCCGACCCAGGCTGTAGCGCGCGGTAGCTGCAGTTTGGCCGTGGTTTGCGGCGCTGCCGTGGCGACTGGTTGGCGACTGTGGTGTGGCTGTGTGTAGCCCCATCCTCGGTGGTTTGAAAGGCGCGGGCGGTTGTGGCGCAGGTTTGGGGCTGCTCCGCACAGGCTGTCGGACGTTGGGCGGTAGCAAGCGCGGGAGGCGCGGCGCGGCGGCGCGCAGAGTGGCGGCCGCTCTCTCGGCCGTCCGCGCCCGCCCGCGACACTGGCTGGGCCCTTGTGATTCTCTGCTCTGCTGTGCTGTGCTTGCGTGCCTGCCGTCCCGCTCGCTCTCGCTCTCGCTCTCGCTGTGTGTTAGGCGCGTCGTCGAAATGGCAGATCAGGCGGCTACGAACGAGACTGCTGCGGCACCCGCCGCCACCGGCACTACGAAGAAGGCCAAGTCTGCGTCGTCTGCGAAGAAGCCGCGCGCCAAGCCTGCGCACCCGCGCACCTCTGAGATGGTGACGGCCGCCATCAAGAGTCTGAAGGAGCGCGGCGGGTCGTCGCTGCAGGCGATCAAGAAGTACATAGCCGCGCACTACAAGCTGGACGCGGAGAAGCTGGCGCCGTTTATCAAGAAGTACCTCAAGTCGGCCGTCGTGGCGGGCGAGCTGGTGCAGACGAAGGGGAAGGGCGCGTCCGGCTCGTTCAAGCTTGCCGGCGCCGGCGGCGGGGGGGCGGCCGAGGGCGGCAAGGCTCGTGCTGGCGGTGCCAAGAAGAAGCGCGCCGCTCCGGCCAGCAAGGAGAAGAAGGGCGCCCGTGCGGCCGGCGCAAAGAAGGCTGGTGGCGTGAAGGCGGCGACCGGTCGGAAGGCGGGCGCCGCCAAGAAGGCGTCTGCGGCGTCGGCCGCTCCCGCGGGTGCGAAGAAGGCGGCTGCGGCCAAGCCGGCCAAGGCCAAGTCGCCGTCGAAGGCGAAGAAGGCCGCCAAGGTTCCGACGAAGAAGCCGAAGGCGCCGCGCCCGAAGAAGGCGACGACGCCGTCTAAGGCGAAGGCTTCGCCCAAGAAGAAGAAGTAGAGTAGAGGAGAAAGAGATGGGAAAGGAAGGGTTTGGCGCTTGACTCCGTCGTCCCCACCGCCCGTCGTCGTCTAGTGGCGCGCAAGAGACGCGCGGCCCAAAACGGCCCTTCTCAGGGCCATCAAAGCACGTCGGGGAAGGTTTTGATTGTCGTGTTGCGTTTGGTGTGGGTGTGTGTCTGTCTGTCTGGCGTTTCTGTATGCCCGTGGGGATGCTGTTTGCGTGCCGTGGTGGTTGGATTGCGGGGGTCGGTGGCGGGTGTGGGCGGCGGTAGCGGTAAGCGGTGTTGTTGCTGATGTCGTGGTTGATTGTCGCCGTGTTTGTTTTGTGGCGGCGGCCGACGGTTGGTTTTCTGTCACGTTGTTTTGTTTGAATACGTTGGTTGGCTTGCCTGCGTTCGTTCTTCTCGGATGTCTGTCGTGTCTGGTCTTTGTTTTGTTCCTTTGTGTGTGTGTTATGTTTTGCAACGGGGGGCACGTTGAGATGTGGGAAGGAGTCGGCGGGGGATTTCGGTGGCGTGTAGAGCGAGCGAGCGAGCCTGCCTGGCCGTTGGCCGTCGGAGTGGAGTGCGGGTTTTTTTTGTTTTTGATTTCGAAAAACGAAAGCGGCGGCCGGCCAGCCACCCGTGCGGTGTGACGTCGGCCGTTGGGTATTGTGCGCTTTGAGCGCCGGGGAGGGATGATGTGTGATTGTTGCGCGCTGCTAGCAGGCAGGCAGAGTGAGCGGGTGTGGCGGACGGACGGGAAGTGGTGGTTTTTGTTTTTTGGGTTGCGGGGCGAGAGGCAGGCGACCGACAAAGTTTGCTCGCGACGGAGAGATGTTAGTGGCCCTGAAAAGGGCCGTTTTTGTTTGTGCGGTGCGGTGCCGCGGCGCGGTTTAGGCGCGCTCGCCGCGGATGCGGCGCGCGAGCTGGATGTCCTTGGGCATGATGGTGACGCGCTTGGCGTGGATGGCGCACAGGTTGGTGTCTTCGAAGAGGCCGACGAGGTAGGCCTCGCTGGCCTCCTGCAGGGCCATGACTGCGGAGCTCTGGAAGCGCAGGTCGGTCTTGAAGTCCTGGGCGATCTCGCGCACTAGGCGCTGGAATGGCAGCTTGCGGATGAGCAGCTCTGTGCTCTTCTGGTAGCGCCTGATTTCTCGCAGGGCGACGGTGCCCGGCCTGTAGCGGTGGGGCTTCTTGACGCCTCCGGTGGCGGGCGCGCTCTTCCTCGCCGCCTTGGTGGCGAGCTGTTTGCGCGGCGCCTTTCCGCCGGTGGACTTGCGGGCCGTTTGCTTTGTGCGGGCCATGGCGGTAGCGGTAGCGGTAGCGGAGCGGCGTGCGTGGAGGTTAGGTGCGGCGCGGCGTCCGGTGCTGCCTTGACAACGGGCCCGCGCGCCTCCGTGCTGCGCTTATATGCCCTCGGTTGCGCGTGGTGGGGGGAGGGCGGGCCAGAGTCTATATAGGGGGGCGGCGGGCGCGCTGGGCGCAGACCGTAGCCGACTCGCGAGACGCTGCAGCTGCTGTTTGTGCACGTTTTGCTTTGCCCGAGGAAGGAAGGATGACAGGCCGCGGCAAGGGAGGAAAGGGGCTCGGCAAGGGCGGCGCCAAGCGGCACCGCAAGGTGTTGCGCGACAACATCCAGGGCATCACGAAGCCCGCCATCCGCCGCCTGGCTCGCAGGGGCGGCGTGAAGCGCATCTCTGGTCTGATCTACGAGGAGACCCGCGGGGTGCTGAAGGTGTTCCTGGAGAACGTGATCCGCGACGCGGTGACGTACACTGAGCACGCCAAGCGCAAGACTGTGACGGCCATGGACGTGGTGTACGCCCTGAAGAGGCAGGGGCGCACCCTGTACGGTTTCGGCGGTTAGGCTGCGTCGCAGCGGGCGCTGGCCTTCCCGCGGCCGTGCTTGTGGGTGGGAGAGACTAGAAAACGGCCCTTTTCAGGGCCACCACACTGTTCGGAAGTTGAAAAGTGCGAAAGAGTCTGTGTTGTTGCTGCGTGTGTTGTTTGTTTGTTTCTTTCCGTTTGAGCGACGTGATGTGACTGGGAGGGGAGAAGGAAAGGAAACGTGTCATGTGGCTGGCTGTGTGTGTGTGAGAGTGGAGCTGCTTCGTTTGTGTTTGTTATTGTGTGTCTTTGTATCGATCGCGATGGAGATGGCGGGCTGTGTGTTGTTGTGCGAGAGGCGGTGATTATTTGCTTGCGTGGTTTGGCTCTGTGTGTTTGCGGCGGCGTTGGGGTTTCCGAGGCAAGGCGTGTGGGCATAGGCGGCCGGATCAGCTGTTTGTTTCGTTCGTGTCGACGGCCGTTGCGCGCGGGAGTGGAGGGCGGTGTGTCGACACGCCTCCCTTTAACAATGGTCATTATTGCTGCCGTTGTCGTTTGGAAGGCGACTGCGACCGTGCAAAATGTGTGTGTGTGTGTGTGTGTGTGTTGGGCCACACGGGCTGTGTGGACGACAAGATGGCGGACGTGCGCCGGCGGCGGCTGTGCTGTGAAAGTGCAAAGTTAAAACAACAAAACAAGGTGCGGCGAGGACGACTGAAATTTTGCTTTGGACGTAGGTTTGTGTGGTGGCCCTGAAAAGGGCCGATTGTTGTGGGCCGAGCCGAGCCGGCAAAGCGCGTTGCGTGCAGGGGAGCACGCGGCGCTGCGATTGCCTGGCCTCCTTTAGGCCTTCTTCTCGGTCTTCTTTGGCAGCAGGACGGCCTGGATGTTGGGCAGGACACCACCCTGTGCGATGGTGACGCCCGACAGGAGCTTGTTGAGCTCCTCGTCGTTGCGGATGGCAAGCTGCAGGTGGCGCGGGATGATGCGCGTCTTCTTGTTGTCGCGGGCCGCGTTTCCGGCCAGCTCGAGCACCTCAGCCGCGAGGTACTCCATGACGGCGGCGAGGTAGACGGGCGCCCCGGCGCCGACGCGCTCTGCGTAGTTTCCCTTGCGCAGGAGGCGGTGGATTCTGCCGACCGGGAACTGGAGCCCAGCCCTGCTTGAGCGGGACTTTGACTTGCCCTTGACTTTGCCTCCCTTTCCGCGTCCGGACATGGCGATGGGCTAGCGACGGTGCACACGAAACGGAAACGAAAACGACCGGTGCGAGCGGCAGCGAGTCGAGCAGCGGAGTGCGTGCCGGCGCAGCCGGGGTGGGGGTGCTTTATGGGCTCGGGTGCGGCGGCCGGTTGCGCGCGCGCCCCATTGGTCGGCGGCCGCAACAGGGCGAGCTGGTAAAGGTGCGGCGGCGGCTGGCGGCGGGTGCCACTGTGTGGGGAGACGCTGACTAGAGCGGAGCGCTTGCTACTGGTGTTGCTGCTGCCGTACGTTGGTTCGAGATGCCGCCCAAGACTAGCGGGAAGGCCGCCAAGAAGGCTGGCAAGGCGCAGAAGAACATTTCGAAGGGCGACAAGAAGAAGAAGCGCAAGAGGAAGGAGAGCTATGCCATCTACATCTACAAGGTGCTGAAGCAGGTGCACCCTGACACGGGCATCTCGTCGAAGGCGATGAGCATCATGAACAGCTTCGTGAACGACATTTTCGAGCGCATTGCGGCCGAGGCTTCTCGCCTGGCGCACTACAACAAGCGCTCGACCATCACGTCCCGCGAGATCCAGACCGCTGTGCGGCTGTTGCTGCCTGGCGAGCTGGCCAAGCACGCCGTGAGCGAGGGCACGAAGGCGGTGACCAAGTACACGAGCTCCAAGTAAGGAGGTGGCTCTGGAATGGAAGGAAGGATGGAGAAGGCTCCTCCGTTGCGAGAGCGGCAAAACGGCCCTTTTCAGGGCCACCAACTTGCCTTTTGCGGGAAGGGCGGAATTGTTGTTGTTGTTGTTTGTGTGGACGGCTGTGATGTATGTGTGCATTTTGATTGTGGGTGGGGGGGCGCGTCAAAGCGTGTTGCGGGGTACGGCCACGAGGTTGGTCGCCGTGGCGTGGAATGGTGGCACGCCTCGTTGGAGTGGTTTTGACCCATTGGTGTTGGGGTGTGTGTGTGTGTGTGTGTTACCTGTCTGCGAGGGGGGGACAGTGCGATCGGCGACTTTTGTGTCACCGTAACGACGGCCGTTTGCGGGTTTGTTTTTTTTTTGCACATCATACATGGCGAGGGTGAAATGTGAAATGTTTTTTGTTGTTTGGTTTGTTTTTTGCCGCCCACTATTCCCTTTGCTGTACGCCGAGTTTTTGACAATGGTGCGACGTAACTGCAGCGTGGAGGTGTGTGAGTGACGTTGAAATGAACGTGCCATTAAGACGCATTGTTGTTGTATTGTACTGTACGTGTACGGCGACACGCACGATGATGTACCATTCGACTCTGATTTCTGATAGCCGTGTCTGACTGATTGCGTACGACGCACGCACACCGATGTCGTCATTCAAGATGCACGCGTGTCCAGTGCAGTACAGTAAGCGCGACGCTAGACGACGACGGCGGCGGCGGCGGCGGTCGTTTGTTTGGCGAATGTCTGTACACGTGTTTGTCTGTGTCCATCCGGTATGTATTTGTTTGTTTGAAAGTGTTTTGTGTGTCGGTGACGTGGTCCGATCCGTCGCCCCCTGAGTAACTGTCGATCGGCGCGATAGACCGGCGTCACGCAACTGAACCGAAGTCTTGGGCACACCCGTCATACTGTTGTACACCGTCGCGCTGAGAACGGTAACGAAGGGTTGACTTTGATCGGTCGAATGTCTGGGCAGAACGTGAGGAATGAGGCAAGAGTGCAAGGAGGGGGGGCAAAAGAGAGAGGAAGGGAAAAAGGGGAGAAACGCATTCGTAGAGCAACGGAACGTTCCCGTGTCGGAGGCGTATTGGAGCCGCACTGAAAATGCGTTTAACGGCGGCGCGGCTGCAAGTGTCTGCCGTGGTGAACGTTACCTTTGACGGCTGCATTGGGCTTTGCCTTTGCTTTCGCTTTCGCTTTCCCGGATGTACGTAACGTTTGTTGATATGGTTCTGAGGAAGAGTGTATGACAGTGCCGTGCCGTCCATGTTCGTGTGCCCTCCCATTGTGTGTATGCTATTGTCTGTGTACTTGAATGATGTATGTAGGTGTTAGTGGACATGTTTTACCAGTGGGGGGAAATGGATCGTCGATAGTTGCCGTCACTCTGTCACGGTCGAGATGACGCACCCTCCGTACAGAAAGGTGTCGAGAAAGTGAGTGTGTGCGTCCGTGAATTGGCAGTGTTTGGAGGTGGGCGTGCCCTGCATGTGGCCCGGAAGGCTGTTCGTTTGGCGGTAGTGTTGTGTGGACAGGGGAGGGGCATGCGTAACGCTGCTGGCATGGCATGGCATTTCGGGAGATGGGAGGGGGCAAACGAGGAGCGGCGGCCAAAGAGAGGCGGGACGGGGAGGGGCGCGGTGTGGGTGGCTTGCGCCTGTGCTCGGCGTTGTGGTTTGTGCAAAAGAGGAGGAGAAAAACAATGAGTTGCCAGGGAGGGGAGCGGTGTTGTGTTGTGGTTGTCGTGGTGTAGCCGCAGACGCGGCTGTCAGTGAACGTGGCGAGACGGACGGATGCGCGGAGGGGCGGGGGCGGCGCATTTCGCCGGTGCCGTGCCGTGCCTGAAAGCCGCGTGGTCGCTGTGTTGTTGGTGGCGTGGGGGCGAGGAGAGTACCGTACGGGTGTGCTTGTGCGCCGGAAATGGCACACTGCGCCTGCCCGTCTTGGAGGCTGATGGCTGTGGTGTGGAAATGGGGCGCGGTGATGTTGAAGCAGTTGAAGAACAGAAAAGAAACCAAGAAAACGGAAGGCGTGATGCGGCGGTGGTGGTGGTGGTGAGAGCGGGAAAAACAAAACAAAAAAAAAGAAGGAAAAACAACAAGAAACAAAAAAGAAAACAAAAGGTCTATCAATATTAGAATGTAAATGGAAATGGAAATGGACCCAGGTATAACCTCCCTGCACAAGTAGCAGAGGGTCCGATGATAATAAAAATGTGCCAGAATGTTAACGTCCCTACAAAACAAACCCAACGATAATATGAATGAAAGAATGAACCGTATGTAACATTGCAACAGACATAATGAAACCTGATAAATTGTATAAGGGCAGCAGCGTTGACCTTTGGCCCTGTATCCAGAATAAAAAGAGCCAAAGATCGTTACCCCAATGAAAAAGACACTGAAACACGTATGTAACATAGCAGCGATGGCGAGACATTGTAGCGTCTGTGACCAGAGAGTTTGCGCTGGACCGCGCGAGTGTTGCGAGCGGTTCTCAGTCAGTCAGTCAGTCAGTCAGTCAGTCGTTGCGAGTCTGTAGGTCTGTCTAGTTGAGGGCTGTACTCTGTCAGTAGTCGTCGCGTGCAGTACGCTAATAGTCGTCATGCAGAGCGGTCGGTCAGTAGTAGCAGCCGAGTGCGGTTGTGTGATGTAGGCGGTCGGCAACACTGGTCAAGATGGTGAATAAGGTATACTGTTAATTAATATAATCATTAGATAATGAACAATTTTATTTATTGTAATTATTCTCCAACAAGTTCCCCAATACTAATTTTTATTTCAAAAGCATTTTTCAAACATTTAATTGTTTATTGAACTAAAGAGTTCGTTGCACTTCACATTTCATTCCACGTCTTTGAAGAAAGATTGCACTAAAATCACAACAAAAAGAGAATATTATTATTTGCAATGCAGTTCCTCCAAGCGCTGCGCAACAAACAAGAGCAGAAATGTTGTGACATCCATTTATTCCGAGGTAAGACTTTTAATTCTGATTGTTTTGCACAGGGCCAAAGACCGATAGTTCGGTTTAATCGAAGTTTCTTGTCACTGAACGGACTTTAAATGTTGTGAAGAATTTATATTTGAGTCAGATTGCGAAATTCACATGTTTGTTGCCATTTTCAATACCTCTCATTGTGGGCGAGGTTACAATTAGCGCAATGTCCATTAGCATCCGTAAATAACATTGTCCATTATTTTAAATTTTGCGGGGAGGTTACAACACACAAAAAAAAACAAAAAAAAATTGCATTTGTATCCGCTCCTCAATTGTAGATACCCCTTACACAGCTGTGTGCAATGAATGAGTGCTGGCTGGTAATTAATTGCACTCCTTGGAGGGAAATGCCATAGGAAGTAGTCTTTAAAAAGTGAATGTTTTTCGTTAAAAGACAAAAGTTACGTTAGAAAAAAGTAATAGTGGGGCTTTTGTTGTTGAACAAAATAAGTACAATGAACATACGTTATCAGATTTGCGCAAAATGCAGCTTCACACTACCTTTTGATTATAACACAATATACTATACATCGTCCCGAACCGTGACCAGAGTCGCGAGACGAGCAGAGCACGCCGCCGACGCCCGCTCAGTACAACCGTCCACCCGCTACTACTGTCGACCGACTACTACCTCTCCCGACTCGCGCTACAATATATATAACAACTGTTCCTGGCGACCCGGTGCGTGCCACTACTGTCGTCTGGCGCGGTCCAAGCGCCGACTAGCAACGATAAATAACTCTCTGGTCAGACAGAGATGCTGTCATGCCTCGCCATCGCTCTGGTAATGAATACATACGTGTTGCAGCGTGCGTACCACCGGAACACGCAGTGGCGGAGCCAAAGACTGTGTTGTCGAGGTCGAGTGCGAGCGGGAAGAGAGGCAGCGTCGGCACGGAGATGCAAGCGAGCGCGAGACGCACGGGGGCTGCGGCGTGGCGCGTTTGCGGTCGGCGCCTTTGGTGGCAACGGCCGGGACAAGCAGCGGTGTATGGTGTGGTGCGGGGCGGACAGGGGCGGCGGTGGACGGGGAGGAGGCGGCGCGACGACGGCATGGGGGCGAAAACGGGACGGGGGACGGGGGACGGCGGATGTTGAGAGGCGTCACGCGCGGACAGGACGCAGACACAGAGACACACAGATTGGAAAGGGAGGGTGCGCGGTAATAGTTGGGAATGTGCGTACCGTGCGGGATGGGAGTGGGCGAGGAACACGGTCGTGGCCCCTGTTTTGGGTGCGTGTGATGACGTCGGTGTGTTGTGGGAAGGGAAGGTGCTGTGGCGGCGGCGCGTAATGGGCGTAGGCCGAAAAGAGAAAGGAACGTCGGCAGTGTGTTGGCAAGCGTCGGTTCGACTGCGACGTTGATGGGCAGGGCAGGGCAAGGTTAATGGTGGTAGGAGTAGGCGTGTGGGCGCAAAAAAATCTGCCGCTGCAGGCGGTGCCGTAACCGCCATGGCGGGAAGGAGAGAGGGCCAAAGAAAGAAAGAAAGAAAGAAAGAAAGAAAGAAAGAAAGAAAGAAGAAAACAAAAAAAAAAAAAAGAAGGAGGGGGGGGGGGGGGCGAAAGTGGAGAGGCGGTGGTGTGAGAAGGGCGGGGGCGGAAGGAAGGCAGGAAGGACAAGAGGCGAGGCGACGGCTTGCTTTGTGTATCGGTCGGTCTCTGGCTATGCTTCGTTTTCTGCAGCAGGGTCGGTGCGCGGCGTGGCTCGCGGCAGTGGGAACGCCTGGCGGCTGGACGGCCAGCAATGCGGTTGGATGGGCGGCCACAGCACCGCACCTGTGCCCGAGGAGGAGACGCTGGCGGCGGGCCCTGAGGTGAGGCCGGCTCGGCTGGGGCTGGGGCTGGGGCTGTGGATGTGTAGGTGTGCGCCGCTGCTGCAACAACGAGTAAAACGCGAGAAGAAGGGATGGCGGTAGAGAGGAAAAAAAAAAAAAAAAAAAAAAGGTCGTGTTGTGTTGATGCGCAGGCAGACGCGTACAGAGAGACGAGCCCGGTCTGCAGCAGGGTGTGGCCGTGCCGAGTGCAGAGCAGCGGCGGCTCGGTTCGGTTCGGCCCGGCCCGGCGGGCCGCGCTGTTGTCGCGGACGTGAGCGCCCCCTGGCGGGTGGCCGGAGGCGGCGCGGCGTGTTGGACGTGTGGCTGGTGGCAGTGCACAATTTGCGAGTGGCTGGCGGTGTGGTGTGGCGGTTGGCGCGTCGGGCGGCGGAGAGAGAGAGGGAGGAGGAGAGGTATGTGTTGCGGGCGCCCTTTGCTGCGCTGCGTCGTTGCGTGTGCCGTACAGGGCGGGCGCTTGTCGACTGTGGGGCCGGTGTGGCGAATTGGCGTGAAACGGCTGCCGAGAGGTGTGTGGTAGCGAGCCGGTCGGTGTCAGTGCGAAGGGGAATGTGCGTGCGTTTGGCGGTTTCGGTGTGCTTTTTGCGGCGTGAGAGTGGGAATTAGTGGGGCCGGCTGTTGTGTTGGTTCCTTGTGTCTTGTGTCGCGTAGCTTGATGGCAACGTGGAAGGACGCCGGTTTCGTTTCGAGCCGTGCGTGTGGTTGTCGACGTTGACTGGTTGGCGTGTGGCGATGCACGTGCATGTGTGGGTCGCGAGTGCGTTTTTGGCTGGCTCTGTGTGTGTGTGTGTGTGTGTGTGTGTGTTTTGGGGGGGGAAGGGGGAGGCGGTGGTGAAAGTGCAGTCGTTGCCACGGGCGTCGTCGGGTGGGGCTGGGGCTGTGCGTCGTTGGCGGAAAGGTGGTAGGTTGCGCGTAAGCGAGCCCGTCGTTGACGGTGTCGCGTGAGTTGTGAATCGAGTGGGGCGCGGGGCGCGGGACAGGAGCAGCGTGCCGCTGCGTCGTGGTCGTCAGCAGAGGCTGTGCGTGTGCTTGTCCTTTTTGTGGGCGGTTCGTGCGAGGCGTTTTTGTTTTGTGTTGCCCTAGTTGTTAGTTTATTTTGTTTGTGTTTGTTATTGTGAGGCGACGACTGGTTGGTGGCGTGCGCGCGAAGCGGCGGTGTGCGCTTCCCGTGTCGTTTGTGTTTTTTTTTGTTTGTTTTTGTTTTTTGCACTGGGCCCCGGGGGGGGGGGGGGTGGGTGCGTGTGTGTCGATTGCCGGCTGGCGAAAGGAAAGGTGCGCCATCGGCGGGGTGGGTCGCCGGCACAAGTAGAGGCGGCGGCGTTGTTGCTGTTGTTGTTGTGTGGTGTTTGTTTTGTTCGGCTGTGTCGGCGAGCTGTGGTGCGGTGCGTGTGAATGGTGGTGCAAAAGTGCTGGCGTTGGGGCTGCGACTGCGACGGCGGCGAGCCGCGGGCGCGCCATTGATAGTGATGTTGTGAACAGCGGCTGTGTACGGTAGTGGTGTTGTTGTAGCACGACGTGCATCCGGGCCGGCGCGGAAAGCGCAGTTGCGGGCGGTTGCCCTTCGGTGCCAGCCATGTCGCGTGAGCGGCGGGTTGCTCTGGTGTCGACACGTGGTGCTCTGGGTTGTCGTGTGGTGCCCTTTGGCCGGTGGGGGTGGTTCGCGTGTGTCTCGTTCGCGCTCGGTATCTGGTCGTGGTCGTGCTGCTCCCCCGTCTGTCGGCGGTTTTCGACGTCGTCTGTACGTTTTTGTTCGTTTGCGGCGTGCCTGCCGACGTCGTCCCGTCGCGACCTTTCAACCGAAAGTGTGGCGCCCGAAGGTGAACGAACGTAACCCTGACCTCGGCGCTTTACGCTGAGCCGAGCGAACCGAACCTAACCTGTGGTGTGGCGAGGTGAGCTCAGCCTGTGGAGCCCCTAACGTCTACGTAAAGGTAAGCTGTCCGGCTCACGCCTCACGTTTGAACGCTTTTTGAACCTACGTTTGACGCTTCTTAACCTAGCACTGACCCCTTAACCTAACGTGTAACCTAACCGAACCTAACCTAACCTAACCTAACCTAACCTAACCTAACCTCTGACGCCTGACGTGTTTGAATGCTTAACCTAAGTTTGACGCTTAACCTAACCCAAGTCCCCTTAACCTAACCCACGTCCACCTAACCTAACCTAACCTAACCTAGACGTGTACACGTAATGTGTAACGCGTAACGTGTAAGGTCGGCTGTCGTGTGTGCTGACGGCAGATTGGGTTGGTCTGTAGATTCGGATTGCGGTTTGCCTCGGTCGAGGGGTTGGGTCGGAAGCGGCGAGGGGCGGCGGCGCCTGTTGCGCAGGCGGCGTCCGTTTGCGGCGGGCAATTGTTGAGAAACGGCTGTGAATGTTGGCGGGCGAGAGGAGGAGGACGGCGCGCGATGTGGCCCGACGGCTGCGGGCCGATCGGGAAACGGCGGGAGGGCGACGGAAGGCGATGGGGCGGCGGAGGCGCGTTTGCACGGCCGTCATCGCCGCACGCCTCGGCTTGTGTGGCTGTGGCGCCGGCCGCGCTGGCCGGGCTGCCGCGGCGACGGTGTGGGAGTTTTGCCGAAGGTTTGGCCATTGTGGCGGGTCGTCGGCTGGGGCTGTGGGGGCGGCATTTGGGCGGGGGCGGCGATTCTCGGCGGGCCGACCCAGGCTGTAGCGCGCGGTAGCTGCAGTTTGGCCGTGGTTTGCGGCGCTGCCGTGGCGACTGGTTGGCGACTGTGGTGTGGCTGTGTGTAGCCCCATCCTCGGTGGTTTGAAAGGCGCGGGCGGTTGTGGCGCAGGTTTGGGGCTGCTCCGCACAGGCTGTCGGACGTTGGGCGGTAGCAAGCGCGGGAGGCGCGGCGCGGCGGCGCGCAGAGTGGCGGCCGCTCTCTCGGCCGTCCGCGCCCGCCCGCGACACTGGCTGGGCCCTTGTGATTCTCTGCTCTACTCTGGCCTACAATGGGGAGAAATCCCAGGCCATCGTCATTGCGACGAGACACGTCAAGGACGACGCGCCCACAGTCTCGGTCCGAGGCGTCCCGGTCCCGTGGAACGGTACTGCGAAGTACCTGGGCGTCACACTGGACCGGCACCTCACCTGGAGGCCACACGTGGAGAGCATCAGGGGCAAAGCACTGGGTAGACTAAGACTCCTCTACCCACTGCTAAACCCCACTACGACGCTGCCTACCTGCGTCGGCCTCACGCTATATAAGTCCGTAATTCGACCTCTCCTCGAATACGCGGCGGTAGTGTGGGGCAACACGGCGCAAACTAACCTGGAGCGGCTGCAAAAACTGCAGAACAGGGCTCTCAGGTTAGCTCTTCACCTCCCAAGGGACTTCCCGACGGAGGACACTCACGTGGTCGCAGACATCGAACCGCTACGCAGGCGGTTCGAAGAAGCGGCCACAAACTTCTACAACAAAGCGGGTACATCCACCAACCCGCTGATAAGGAATCTGGGACAACGTCCACACTGGCGACGCACACTCCGCTGGCCGGACCTGCTGAGAAGGCCAGCAGACGTTGCCGCCCTACCAGATTAGAAGACATTGCTACGTAACAAGTAGCGCCTAGCCACATCTGCTGCGAAAAAAAAAAAAAAAAAAAAAAAAAAAAAAAAAAAAAAAAAAAAAAAAAAAAAAAAAAAAAAAAACCGCAGCAAGCATCAATTATCAAATTGCCCACGAAGCAGGGCAGCATAGACACCCAAAAGCTTCTCTCTAAGAAAAACCTGGAAGGACACTGATGTCCCACTTGTTGAAGGAAGGGTAGAGCGATTCTACCAGAACTTCACCCACACACCAGTAGTGTCAACCTGGAGGACACTACACCATGATGCGACAGCGAGCGATTCTCTGCTCTGCTGTGCTGTGCTTGCGTGCCTGCCGTCCCGCTCGCTCTCGCTCTCGCTCTCGCTGTGTGTTAGGCGCGTCGTCGAAATGGCAGATCAGGCGGCTACGAACGAGACTGCTGCGGCACCCGCCGCCACCGGCACTACGAAGAAGGCCAAGTCTGCGTCGTCTGCGAAGAAGCCGCGCGCCAAGCCTGCGCACCCGCGCACCTCTGAGATGGTGACGGCCGCCATCAAGAGTCTGAAGGAGCGCGGCGGGTCGTCGCTGCAGGCGATCAAGAAGTACATAGCCGCGCACTACAAGCTGGACGCGGAGAAGCTGGCGCCGTTTATCAAGAAGTACCTCAAGTCGGCCGTCGTGGCGGGCGAGCTGGTGCAGACGAAGGGGAAGGGCGCGTCCGGCTCGTTCAAGCTTGCCGGCGCCGGCGGCGGGGGGGCGGCCGAGGGCGGCAAGGCTCGTGCTGGCGGTGCCAAGAAGAAGCGCGCCGCTCCGGCCAGCAAGGAGAAGAAGGGCGCCCGTGCGGCCGGCGCAAAGAAGGCTGGTGGCGTGAAGGCGGCGACCGGTCGGAAGGCGGGCGCCGCCAAGAAGGCGTCTGCGGCGTCGGCCGCTCCCGCGGGTGCGAAGAAGGCGGCTGCGGCCAAGCCGGCCAAGGCCAAGTCGCCGTCGAAGGCGAAGAAGGCCGCCAAGGTTCCGACGAAGAAGCCGAAGGCGCCGCGCCCGAAGAAGGCGACGACGCCGTCTAAGGCGAAGGCTTCGCCCAAGAAGAAGAAGTAGAGTAGAGGAGAAAGAGATGGGAAAGGAAGGGTTTGGCGCTTGACTCCGTCGTCCCCACCGCCCGTCGTCGTCTAGTGGCGCGCAAGAGACGCGCGGCCCAAAACGGCCCTTCTCAGGGCCATCAAAGCACGTCGGGGAAGGTTTTGATTGTCGTGTTGCGTTTGGTGTGGGTGTGTGTCTGTCTGTCTGGCGTTTCTGTATGCCCGTGGGGATGCTGTTTGCGTGCCGTGGTGGTTGGATTGCGGGGGTCGGTGGCGGGTGTGGGCGGCGGTAGCGGTAAGCGGTGTTGTTGCTGATGTCGTGGTTGATTGTCGCCGTGTTTGTTTTGTGGCGGCGGCCGACGGTTGGTTTTCTGTCACGTTGTTTTGTTTGAATACGTTGGTTGGCTTGCCTGCGTTCGTTCTTCTCGGATGTCTGTCGTGTCTGGTCTTTGTTTTGTTCCTTTGTGTGTGTGTTATGTTTTGCAACGGGGGGCACGTTGAGATGTGGGAAGGAGTCGGCGGGGGATTTCGGTGGCGTGTAGAGCGAGCGAGCGAGCCTGCCTGGCCGTTGGCCGTCGGAGTGGAGTGCGGGTTTTTTTTGTTTTTGATTTCGAAAAACGAAAGCGGCGGCCGGCCAGCCACCCGTGCGGTGTGACGTCGGCCGTTGGGTATTGTGCGCTTTGAGCGCCGGGGAGGGATGATGTGTGATTGTTGCGCGCTGCTAGCAGGCAGGCAGAGTGAGCGGGTGTGGCGGACGGACGGGAAGTGGTGGTTTTTGTTTTTTGGGTTGCGGGGCGAGAGGCAGGCGACCGACAAAGTTTGCTCGCGACGGAGAGATGTTAGTGGCCCTGAAAAGGGCCGTTTTTGTTTGTGCGGTGCGGTGCCGCGGCGCGGTTTAGGCGCGCTCGCCGCGGATGCGGCGCGCGAGCTGGATGTCCTTGGGCATGATGGTGACGCGCTTGGCGTGGATGGCGCACAGGTTGGTGTCTTCGAAGAGGCCGACGAGGTAGGCCTCGCTGGCCTCCTGCAGGGCCATGACTGCGGAGCTCTGGAAGCGCAGGTCGGTCTTGAAGTCCTGGGCGATCTCGCGCACTAGGCGCTGGAATGGCAGCTTGCGGATGAGCAGCTCTGTGCTCTTCTGGTAGCGCCTGATTTCTCGCAGGGCGACGGTGCCCGGCCTGTAGCGGTGGGGCTTCTTGACGCCTCCGGTGGCGGGCGCGCTCTTCCTCGCCGCCTTGGTGGCGAGCTGTTTGCGCGGCGCCTTTCCGCCGGTGGACTTGCGGGCCGTTTGCTTTGTGCGGGCCATGGCGGTAGCGGTAGCGGTAGCGGAGCGGCGTGCGTGGAGGTTAGGTGCGGCGCGGCGTCCGGTGCTGCCTTGACAACGGGCCCGCGCGCCTCCGTGCTGCGCTTATATGCCCTCGGTTGCGCGTGGTGGGGGGAGGGCGGGCCAGAGTCTATATAGGGGGGCGGCGGGCGCGCTGGGCGCAGACCGTAGCCGACTCGCGAGACGCTGCAGCTGCTGTTTGTGCACGTTTTGCTTTGCCCGAGGAAGGAAGGATGACAGGCCGCGGCAAGGGAGGAAAGGGGCTCGGCAAGGGCGGCGCCAAGCGGCACCGCAAGGTGTTGCGCGACAACATCCAGGGCATCACGAAGCCCGCCATCCGCCGCCTGGCTCGCAGGGGCGGCGTGAAGCGCATCTCTGGTCTGATCTACGAGGAGACCCGCGGGGTGCTGAAGGTGTTCCTGGAGAACGTGATCCGCGACGCGGTGACGTACACTGAGCACGCCAAGCGCAAGACTGTGACGGCCATGGACGTGGTGTACGCCCTGAAGAGGCAGGGGCGCACCCTGTACGGTTTCGGCGGTTAGGCTGCGTCGCAGCGGGCGCTGGCCTTCCCGCGGCCGTGCTTGTGGGTGGGAGAGACTAGAAAACGGCCCTTTTCAGGGCCACCACACTGTTCGGAAGTTGAAAAGTGCGAAAGAGTCTGTGTTGTTGCTGCGTGTGTTGTTTGTTTGTTTCTTTCCGTTTGAGCGACGTGATGTGACTGGGAGGGGAGAAGGAAAGGAAACGTGTCATGTGGCTGGCTGTGTGTGTGTGAGAGTGGAGCTGCTTCGTTTGTGTTTGTTATTGTGTGTCTTTGTATCGATCGCGATGGAGATGGCGGGCTGTGTGTTGTTGTGCGAGAGGCGGTGATTATTTGCTTGCGTGGTTTGGCTCTGTGTGTTTGCGGCGGCGTTGGGGTTTCCGAGGCAAGGCGTGTGGGCATAGGCGGCCGGATCAGCTGTTTGTTTCGTTCGTGTCGACGGCCGTTGCGCGCGGGAGTGGAGGGCGGTGTGTCGACACGCCTCCCTTTAACAATGGTCATTATTGCTGCCGTTGTCGTTTGGAAGGCGACTGCGACCGTGCAAAATGTGTGTGTGTGTGTGTGTGTGTGTTGGGCCACACGGGCTGTGTGGACGACAAGATGGCGGACGTGCGCCGGCGGCGGCTGTGCTGTGAAAGTGCAAAGTTAAAACAACAAAACAAGGTGCGGCGAGGACGACTGAAATTTTGCTTTGGACGTAGGTTTGTGTGGTGGCCCTGAAAAGGGCCGATTGTTGTGGGCCGAGCCGAGCCGGCAAAGCGCGTTGCGTGCAGGGGAGCACGCGGCGCTGCGATTGCCTGGCCTCCTTTAGGCCTTCTTCTCGGTCTTCTTTGGCAGCAGGACGGCCTGGATGTTGGGCAGGACACCACCCTGTGCGATGGTGACGCCCGACAGGAGCTTGTTGAGCTCCTCGTCGTTGCGGATGGCAAGCTGCAGGTGGCGCGGGATGATGCGCGTCTTCTTGTTGTCGCGGGCCGCGTTTCCGGCCAGCTCGAGCACCTCAGCCGCGAGGTACTCCATGACGGCGGCGAGGTAGACGGGCGCCCCGGCGCCGACGCGCTCTGCGTAGTTTCCCTTGCGCAGGAGGCGGTGGATTCTGCCGACCGGGAACTGGAGCCCAGCCCTGCTTGAGCGGGACTTTGACTTGCCCTTGACTTTGCCTCCCTTTCCGCGTCCGGACATGGCGATGGGCTAGCGACGGTGCACACGAAACGGAAACGAAAACGACCGGTGCGAGCGGCAGCGAGTCGAGCAGCGGAGTGCGTGCCGGCGCAGCCGGGGTGGGGGTGCTTTATGGGCTCGGGTGCGGCGGCCGGTTGCGCGCGCGCCCCATTGGTCGGCGGCCGCAACAGGGCGAGCTGGTAAAGGTGCGGCGGCGGCTGGCGGCGGGTGCCACTGTGTGGGGAGACGCTGACTAGAGCGGAGCGCTTGCTACTGGTGTTGCTGCTGCCGTACGTTGGTTCGAGATGCCGCCCAAGACTAGCGGGAAGGCCGCCAAGAAGGCTGGCAAGGCGCAGAAGAACATTTCGAAGGGCGACAAGAAGAAGAAGCGCAAGAGGAAGGAGAGCTATGCCATCTACATCTACAAGGTGCTGAAGCAGGTGCACCCTGACACGGGCATCTCGTCGAAGGCGATGAGCATCATGAACAGCTTCGTGAACGACATTTTCGAGCGCATTGCGGCCGAGGCTTCTCGCCTGGCGCACTACAACAAGCGCTCGACCATCACGTCCCGCGAGATCCAGACCGCTGTGCGGCTGTTGCTGCCTGGCGAGCTGGCCAAGCACGCCGTGAGCGAGGGCACGAAGGCGGTGACCAAGTACACGAGCTCCAAGTAAGGAGGTGGCTCTGGAATGGAAGGAAGGATGGAGAAGGCTCCTCCGTTGCGAGAGCGGCAAAACGGCCCTTTTCAGGGCCACCAACTTGCCTTTTGCGGGAAGGGCGGAATTGTTGTTGTTGTTGTTTGTGTGGACGGCTGTGATGTATGTGTGCATTTTGATTGTGGGTGGGGGGGCGCGTCAAAGCGTGTTGCGGGGTACGGCCACGAGGTTGGTCGCCGTGGCGTGGAATGGTGGCACGCCTCGTTGGAGTGGTTTTGACCCATTGGTGTTGGGGTGTGTGTGTGTGTGTGTGTTACCTGTCTGCGAGGGGGGGACAGTGCGATCGGCGACTTTTGTGTCACCGTAACGACGGCCGTTTGCGGGTTTGTTTTTTTTTTTGCACATCATACATGGCGAGGGTGAAATGTGAAATGTTTTTTGTTGTTTGGTTTGTTTTTTGCCGCCCACTATTCCCTTTGCTGTACGCCGAGTTTTTGACAATGGTGCGACGTAACTGCAGCGTGGAGGTGTGTGAGTGACGTTGAAATGAACGTGCCATTAAGACGCATTGTTGTTGTATTGTACTGTACGTGTACGGCGACACGCACGATGATGTACCATTCGACTCTGATTTCTGATAGCCGTGTCTGACTGATTGCGTACGACGCACGCACACCGATGTCGTCATTCAAGATGCACGCGTGTCCAGTGCAGTACAGTAAGCGCGACGCTAGACGACGACGGCGGCGGCGGCGGCGGTCGTTTGTTTGGCGAATGTCTGTACACGTGTTTGTCTGTGTCCATCCGGTATGTATTTGTTTGTTTGAAAGTGTTTTGTGTGTCGGTGACGTGGTCCGATCCGTCGCCCCCTGAGTAACTGTCGATCGGCGCGATAGACCGGCGTCACGCAACTGAACCGAAGTCTTGGGCACACCCGTCATACTGTTGTACACCGTCGCGCTGAGAACGGTAACGAAGGGTTGACTTTGATCGGTCGAATGTCTGGGCAGAACGTGAGGAATGAGGCAAGAGTGCAAGGAGGGGGGGCAAAAGAGAGAGGAAGGGAAAAAGGGGAGAAACGCATTCGTAGAGCAACGGAACGTTCCCGTGTCGGAGGCGTATTGGAGCCGCACTGAAAATGCGTTTAACGGCGGCGCGGCTGCAAGTGTCTGCCGTGGTGAACGTTACCTTTGACGGCTGCATTGGGCTTTGCCTTTGCTTTCGCTTTCGCTTTCCCGGATGTACGTAACGTTTGTTGATATGGTTCTGAGGAAGAGTGTATGACAGTGCCGTGCCGTCCATGTTCGTGTGCCCTCCCATTGTGTGTATGCTATTGTCTGTGTACTTGAATGATGTATGTAGGTGTTAGTGGACATGTTTTACCAGTGGGGGGAAATGGATCGTCGATAGTTGCCGTCACTCTGTCACGGTCGAGATGACGCACCCTCCGTACAGAAAGGTGTCGAGAAAGTGAGTGTGTGCGTCCGTGAATTGGCAGTGTTTGGAGGTGGGCGTGCCCTGCATGTGGCCCGGAAGGCTGTTCGTTTGGCGGTAGTGTTGTGTGGACAGGGGAGGGGCATGCGTAACGCTGCTGGCATGGCATGGCATTTCGGGAGATGGGAGGGGGCAAACGAGGAGCGGCGGCCAAAGAGAGGCGGGACGGGGAGGGGCGCGGTGTGGGTGGCTTGCGCCTGTGCTCGGCGTTGTGGTTTGTGCAAAAGAGGAGGAGAAAAACAATGAGTTGCCAGGGAGGGGAGCGGTGTTGTGTTGTGGTTGTCGTGGTGTAGCCGCAGACGCGGCTGTCAGTGAACGTGGCGAGACGGACGGATGCGCGGAGGGGCGGGGGCGGCGCATTTCGCCGGTGCCGTGCCGTGCCTGAAAGCCGCGTGGTCGCTGTGTTGTTGGTGGCGTGGGGGCGAGGAGAGTACCGTACGGGTGTGCTTGTGCGCCGGAAATGGCACACTGCGCCTGCCCGTCTTGGAGGCTGATGGCTGTGGTGTGGAAATGGGGCGCGGTGATGTTGAAGCAGTTGAAGAACAGAAAAGAAACCAAGAAAACGGAAGGCGTGATGCGGCGGTGGTGGTGGTGGTGAGAGCGGGAAAAACAAAACAAAAAAAAAGAAGGAAAAACAACAAGAAACAAAAAAGAAAACAAAAGGTCTATCAATATTAGAATGTAAATGGAAATGGAAATGGACCCAGGTATAACCTCCCTGCACAAGTAGCAGAGGGTCCGATGATAATAAAAATGTGCCAGAATGTTAACGTCCCTACAAAACAAACCCAACGATAATATGAATGAAAGAATGAACCGTATGTAACATTGCAACAGACATAATGAAACCTGATAAATTGTATAAGGGCAGCAGCGTTGACCTTTGGCCCTGTATCCAGAATAAAAAGAGCCAAAGATCGTTACCCCAATGAAAAAGACACTGAAACACGTATGTAACATAGCAGCGATGGCGAGACATTGTAGCGTCTGTGACCAGAGAGTTTGCGCTGGACCGCGCGAGTGTTGCGAGCGGTTCTCAGTCAGTCAGTCAGTCAGTCAGTCAGTCGTTGCGAGTCTGTAGGTCTGTCTAGTTGAGGGCTGTACTCTGTCAGTAGTCGTCGCGTGCAGTACGCTAATAGTCGTCATGCAGAGCGGTCGGTCAGTAGTAGCAGCCGAGTGCGGTTGTGTGATGTAGGCGGTCGGCAACACTGGTCAAGATGGTGAATAAGGTATACTGTTAATTAATATAATCATTAGATAATGAACAATTTTATTTATTGTAATTATTCTCCAACAAGTTCCCCAATACTAATTTTTATTTCAAAAGCATTTTTCAAACATTTAATTGTTTATTGAACTAAAGAGTTCGTTGCACTTCACATTTCATTCCACGTCTTTGAAGAAAGATTGCACTAAAATCACAACAAAAAGAGAATATTATTATTTGCAATGCAGTTCCTCCAAGCGCTGCGCAACAAACAAGAGCAGAAATGTTGTGACATCCATTTATTCCGAGGTAAGACTTTTAATTCTGATTGTTTTGCACAGGGCCAAAGACCGATAGTTCGGTTTAATCGAAGTTTCTTGTCACTGAACGGACTTTAAATGTTGTGAAGAATTTATATTTGAGTCAGATTGCGAAATTCACATGTTTGTTGCCATTTTCAATACCTCTCATTGTGGGCGAGGTTACAATTAGCGCAATGTCCATTAGCATCCGTAAATAACATTGTCCATTATTTTAAATTTTGCGGGGAGGTTACAACACACAAAAAAAAACAAAAAAAAATTGCATTTGTATCCGCTCCTCAATTGTAGATACCCCTTACACAGCTGTGTGCAATGAATGAGTGCTGGCTGGTAATTAATTGCACTCCTTGGAGGGAAATGCCATAGGAAGTAGTCTTTAAAAAGTGAATGTTTTTCGTTAAAAGACAAAAGTTACGTTAGAAAAAAGTAATAGTGGGGCTTTTGTTGTTGAACAAAATAAGTACAATGAACATACGTTATCAGATTTGCGCAAAATGCAGCTTCACACTACCTTTTGATTATAACACAATATACTATACATCGTCCCGAACCGTGACCAGAGTCGCGAGACGAGCAGAGCACGCCGCCGACGCCCGCTCAGTACAACCGTCCACCCGCTACTACTGTCGACCGACTACTACCTCTCCCGACTCGCGCTACAATATATATAACAACTGTTCCTGGCGACCCGGTGCGTGCCACTACTGTCGTCTGGCGCGGTCCAAGCGCCGACTAGCAACGATAAATAACTCTCTGGTCAGACAGAGATGCTGTCATGCCTCGCCATCGCTCTGGTAATGAATACATACGTGTTGCAGCGTGCGTACCACCGGAACACGCAGTGGCGGAGCCAAAGACTGTGTTGTCGAGGTCGAGTGCGAGCGGGAAGAGAGGCAGCGTCGGCACGGAGATGCAAGCGAGCGCGAGACGCACGGGGGCTGCGGCGTGGCGCGTTTGCGGTCGGCGCCTTTGGTGGCAACGGCCGGGACAAGCAGCGGTGTATGGTGTGGTGCGGGGCGGACAGGGGCGGCGGTGGACGGGGAGGAGGCGGCGCGACGACGGCATGGGGGCGAAAACGGGACGGGGGACGGGGGACGGCGGATGTTGAGAGGCGTCACGCGCGGACAGGACGCAGACACAGAGACACACAGATTGGAAAGGGAGGGTGCGCGGTAATAGTTGGGAATGTGCGTACCGTGCGGGATGGGAGTGGGCGAGGAACACGGTCGTGGCCCCTGTTTTGGGTGCGTGTGATGACGTCGGTGTGTTGTGGGAAGGGAAGGTGCTGTGGCGGCGGCGCGTAATGGGCGTAGGCCGAAAAGAGAAAGGAACGTCGGCAGTGTGTTGGCAAGCGTCGGTTCGACTGCGACGTTGATGGGCAGGGCAGGGCAAGGTTAATGGTGGTAGGAGTAGGCGTGTGGGCGCAAAAAAATCTGCCGCTGCAGGCGGTGCCGTAACCGCCATGGCGGGAAGGAGAGAGGGCCAAAGAAAGAAAGAAAGAAAGAAAGAAAGAAAGAAAGAAAGAAAGAAAGAAAGAAAGAAGAAAACAAAAAAAAAAAAAAGAAGGAGGGGGGGGGGGGGGCGAAAGTGGAGAGGCGGTGGTGTGAGAAGGGCGGGGGCGGAAGGAAGGCAGGAAGGACAAGAGGCGAGGCGACGGCTTGCTTTGTGTATCGGTCGGTCTCTGGCTATGCTTCGTTTTCTGCAGCAGGGTCGGTGCGCGGCGTGGCTCGCGGCAGTGGGAACGCCTGGCGGCTGGACGGCCAGCAATGCGGTTGGATGGGCGGCCACAGCACCGCACCTGTGCCCGAGGAGGAGACGCTGGCGGCGGGCCTGAGGTGAGGCCGGCTCGGCTGGGGCTGGGGCTGGGGCTGTGGATGTGTAGGTGTGCGCCGCTGCTGCAACAACGAGTAAAACGCGAGAAGAAGGGATGGCGGTAGAGAGGAAAAAAAAAAAAAAAAAAAAAAGGTCGTGTTGTGTTGATGCGCAGGCAGACGCGTACAGAGAGACGAGCCCGGTCTGCAGCAGGGTGTGGCCGTGCCGAGTGCAGAGCAGCGGCGGCTCGGTTCGGTTCGGCCCGGCCCGGCGGGCCGCGCTGTTGTCGCGGACGTGAGCGCCCCCTGGCGGGTGGCCGGAGGCGGGCGCGGCGTGTTGGACGTGTGGCTGGTGGCAGTGCACAATTTGCGAGTGGCTGGCGGTGTGGTGTGGCGGTTGGCGCGTCGGGCGGCGGAGAGAGAGAGGGAGGAGGAGAGGTATGTGTTGCGGGCGCCCTTTGCTGCGCTGCGTCGTTGCGTGTGCCGTACAGGGCGGGCGCTTGTCGACTGTGGGGCCGGTGTGGCGAATTGGCGTGAAACGGCTGCCGAGAGGTGTGTGGTAGCGAGCCGGTCGGTGTCAGTGCGAAGGGGAATGTGCGTGCGTTTGGCGGTTTCGGTGTGCTTTTTGCGGCGTGAGAGTGGGAATTAGTGGGGCCGGCTGTTGTGTTGGTTCCTTGTGTCTTGTGTCGCGTAGCTTGATGGCAACGTGGAAGGACGCCGGTTTCGTTTCGAGCCGTGCGTGTGGTTGTCGACGTTGACTGGTTGGCGTGTGGCGATGCACGTGCATGTGTGGGTCGCGAGTGCGTTTTTGGCTGGCTCTGTGTGTGTGTGTGTGTGTGTGTGTGTGTTTTGGGGGGGGAAGGGGGAGGCGGTGGTGAAAGTGCAGTCGTTGCCACGGGCGTCGTCGGGTGGGGCTGGGGCTGTGCGTCGTTGGCGGAAAGGTGGTAGGTTGCGCGTAAGCGAGCCCGTCGTTGACGGTGTCGCGTGAGTTGTGAATCGAGTGGGGCGCGGGGCGCGGGACAGGAGCAGCGTGCCGCTGCGTCGTGGTCGTCAGCAGAGGCTGTGCGTGTGCTTGTCCTTTTTGTGGGCGGTTCGTGCGAGGCGTTTTGTTTTGTGTTGCCCTAGTTGTTAGTTTATTTTGTTTGTGTTTGTTATTGTGAGACGACGACTGGTTGGTGGCGTGCGCGCGAAGCGGCGGTGTGCGCTTCCCGTGTCGTTTGTGTTTTTTTTTGTTTGTTTTTGTTTTTTGCACTGGGCCCCGGGGGGGGGGGGGGGTGGGTGCGTGTGTGTCGATTGCCGGCTGGCGAAAGGAAAGGTGCGCCATCGGCGGGGTGGGTCGCCGGCACAAGTAGAGGCGGCGGCGTTGTTGCTGTTGTTGTTGTGTGGTGTTTGTTTTGTTCGGCTGTGTCGGCGAGCTGTGGTGCGGTGCGTGTGAATGGTGGTGCAAAAGTGCTGGCGTTGGGGCTGCGACTGCGACGGCGGCGAGCCGCGGGCGCGCCATTGATAGTGATGTTGTGAACAGCGGCTGTGTACGGTAGTGGTGTTGTTGTAGCACGACGTGCATCCGGGCCGGCGCGGGAAAGCGCAGTTGCGGGCGGTTGCCCTTCGGTGCCAGCCATGTCGCGTGAGCGGCGGGTTGCTCTGGTGTCGACACGTGGTGCTCTGGGTTGTCGTGTGGTGCCCTTTGGCCGGTGGGGGGTGGTTCGCGTGTGTCTCGTTCGCGCTCGGTATCTGGTCGTGGGTCGTGCTGCTCCCCCGTCTGTCGGCGGTTTTCGACGTCGTCTGTACGTTTTTGTTCGTTTGCGGCGTGCCTGCCGACGTCGTCCCGTCGCGACCTTTCAACCGAAAGTGTGGCGCCCGAAGGTGAACGAACGTAACCCTGACCTCGGCGCTTTACGCTGAGCCGAGCGAACCGAACCTAACCTGTGGTGTGGCGAGGTGAGCTCAGCCTGTGGAGCCCCTAACGTCTACGTAAAGGTAAGCTGTCCGGCTCACGCCTCACGTTTGAACGCTTTTTGAACCTACGTTTTGACGCTTCTTAACCTAGCACTGACCCCTTAACCTAACGTGTAACCTAACCGAACCTAACCTAACCTAACCTAACCTAACCTAACCTAACCTCTGACGCCTGACGTGTTTGAATGCTTAACCTAAGTTTGACGCTTAACCTAACCCAAGTCCCCTTAACCTAACCCACGTCCACCTAACCTAACCTAACCTAACCTAGACGTGTACACGTAATGTGTAACGCGTAACGTGTAAGGTCGGCTGTCGTGTGTGCTGACGGCAGATTGGGTTGGTCTGTAGATTCGGATTGCGGTTTGCCTCGGTCGAGGGGTTGGGTCGGAAGCGGCGAGGGCGGCGGCGCCTGTTGCGCAGGCGGCGTCCGTTTGCGGCGGGCAATTGTTGAGAAACGGCTGTGAATGTTGGCGGGCGAGAGGAGGAGGACGGCGCGCGATGTGGCCCGACGGCTGCGGGCCGATCGGGGAAACGGCGGGAGGGCGACGGAAGGCGATGGGGCGGCGGAGGCGCGTTTGCACGGCCGTCATCGCCGCACGCCTCGGCTTGTGTGGCTGTGGCGCCGGCCGCGCTGGCCGGGCTGCCGCGGCGACGGTGTGGGAGTTTTGCCGAAGGTTTGGCCATTGTGGCGGGTCGTCGGCTGGGGCTGTGGGGGCGGCATTTGGGCGGGGGCGGCGATTCTCGGCGGGCCGACCCAGGCTGTAGCGCGCGGTAGCTGCAGTTTGGCCGTGGTTTGCGGCGCTGCCGTGGCGACTGGTTGGCGACTGTGGTGTGGCTGTGTGTAGCCCCATCCTCGGTGGTTTGAAAGGCGCGGGCGGTTGTGGCGCAGGTTTGGGGCTGCTCCGCACAGGCTGTCGGACGTTGGGCGGTAGCAAGCGCGGGAGGCGCGGCGCGGCGGCGCGCAGAGTGGCGGCCGCTCTCTCGGCCGTCCGCGCCCGCCCGCG
>NW_025725407.1:0-32892 GCF_021461395.2 Schistocerca americana | reverse complement strand
TTGAACCTCTCCTGTGAGTCCAGTTTAAGATTCCGATGCTTCACTTCAGGTTTACTGTATACCTTGGACCTTCTTATTGACGATAAAACACAGAAATTGCATCCGAATTTAATACAAAATGCGTAATGCCGACTTAAGTACAAGAGGACTGACACTTTCACTTTCTATGATATGAACCTCTCCTGTGAGTCCAGTTTTAGATCCCGATGATTCACTTCAGGTTTACTGTATCCCTTGGACCTTCTTATTGACGATGAAACACAGAAATTGCATCCGAATTTAATACAAAAGGCACAATGCCGACTTTAGTAAAAGAGGACTGTCACTCTCTCTTTATGTGATTTGAACCGCTCCTGTGAGTCCAGTTTTAGATTCAGAAGCTCCACTTCAGGTTTACTGTATCCCTTGGACCTTCTTATTGACGATGAAATACAGAAATTGCATCCGAATTTAATACAAAAGGCACAATGCCGACTTAAGTAAAAGAAGACTGAAACTCTCTCTTTCTATGATTTGAACCTCTCGTGTGGGTATAGTTTTAGATTCTGATGCTTCACTTCAGGTTTACTGTATACCTTGCACCTTCTTATTGACGATGAAACACAGATGTTGCATCCGAATTTAATACAAAAGGCACAATGCCGACTTAAGTACAAGAGGACTGACAATCTCCCTTGCTATGATTTGAACCTCTCCTGTGAGTCCAGTTTACGTTTCCGATGGTTCACTTCAGGTTTACTGTATACCTTGGACCTTCTTATTGAAGATGAAACACAGAAATTGCATCCGAATGTAGTACAAAAGGCACAATGCCGACTTAAGTACAAGAGGACTGACGCTCTCACTTTCTATGATTTGAACCTCTCCTGTGGGTCCAGTTTTAGATTCCGATGCTTCACTTCAGGTTTACTGTATCCCTTGGACCTTCTTATTGACGATGAAATACAGAAATTGCATCGGAATTTAATACAAAGGGCTTAATGCCGACTGAAGTAAAAGAGGATAGACACTCTCACTTTCTATGATTTGAACCTCTCCTGTGATTCCAGTTTTAGATTCCGATGCTTCATTTCAGGTTTACTGTATCCCTTGGACCTTCTTATTGACGATGAAACACAGAGTTTTCATCCGAATTTAATACAAAAGGCACAATGCCGACTGATGTACAAGAGGGCAGACACTCTAACTTTCTATGATTTGAACCTCTCCTGTGAGTCCAGTTTTAGATTCCAATGCTTCATTTCAGGTTTATTGTATCCCTTGGACTTTCGTATTGACGATGAAACCCAGAAATTGCATCCGAATATAATACAAAAGGCACAATGCCGACATAAGTACATGAGGACTGACAATCTCACTCTCTATGATTTGAACCTCTCCTGTGAGTCCAGTTTTAGTTCCGATGCTTCATTTCAGGTTTACTGTATCCCTTGGACCTTCTTATTGACGATGAAACCCAGAAATTGCATCCGAATATAATACAAAAGGCACAATGCCGACTTAAGTAAAAGAGGACAGACACTCTCACTTTCTATGATTTGAACCTCTCCTGTGAGTCCAGTTTTAGATTCCGATGCTTCACTTCAGGTTTACTGTATCCCTTGGACCTTCTTATTGACGATGAAACACAGAGTTTACATCCGAATTTAATACAAAAGGCACAATGCCGACTGAAGTACAAGAGGGCAGACACTCTAGCTTTTTATGATTTGAACCTCTCCTGTGAGTCCAGTTTTAGATTGCAATGCTTCGTTTCAGGTTTATTGTATCCCTTGGACATTCGTATTGACGATGAAACCCAGAAATTGCATCCGAATATAATACAAAAGGGACAATGCCGACTTAAGTACAAGTGGACTGACACTTTCACTTTCTAGGACTTAAACCTCTCCTGTGAGTCCAGTTTTAGATTCCGATGCTTCACTTCAGGTTTACTGTATCCCTTTGACCTTCTTGTTGACGATGGAATACAGAAATTGCATCCGAATTTAATACAAACGTCACAATGCCGACTTAAATAAAAGAGGACTGACACTCTCTCTTTCTATGATTTGAACCTCTCCTGTGAGTCCAGTTTTAAATTCCGATGCTTCATTTCAGGTTTACTGAATCCCTTGGACCTTCTTATTGACGATGAAACACAGAAATTGCATCGGAATTAGATTCAAAAGACACAATGCCGACTTAAGTACAAGAGGACTGACACTCTAACTCTCTACAATTTGAACCTCTCCTGTGAGTCCAGTTTTAGATTCCGATGCTTCACTTCTGGTTTACTGTATACATTGCACCTTCCTATTGACGATGAAACACAGAAATTGCATCGGAATTTAATACAAATGGCACAATGCCGACTTAACTACAAGAGGACTAACAATTTAACTATGATTTGAACATCTCCTGTGAGTCCAGGTTTGGATTCCGAAGCTTCACTTCAGGTGTACTGTATTCCTTGGACCTTCTTATTGACGATGAAACTAAGAAATTGCATCCGAATTTAATACAAAAGGCACAATGCCGACTTAAGTAAAAGAGGATTGACACTCTCACTTTCTATGATTTGAACCTCACATGTGAGTCCAGTTTTAGATTCCGATGCTTCACTTCAGGTTTACTGTCTACCTTGCACCTTCTTATTGACGATGAAACACAGAAATTGCATACGAATTTAATCCAAAAGGCACAATGCCGACTTAAGTACAAGAGGACTGACACTCTCCCTTTCTATGATTTGAACCTCTCCTGTGAGTCCAGTTTTAGTTTCCGATGCTTCACTTATGGTTTACTGTATCCCTTGGTCCTTCTTAATGACGATGAAAGACAGAAATTTCATCGGAATTTAATTCAAAAGGCACAAAGCCGACTTAAGTAAAAGAGGACTGTCACTCTCTCTTTCTATGATTTGAACCTCTCCTGTGAGTCCAGTTTTGGATTCCGATGCTTCACTTCAGGTTTACTGTATCCCTTGGACCTTCTCATTGACGATGAAACACAGAAATTGCATCTGAATTTAATACATAAGGCACAATGCCGACTTAAGTACAAGAGGACTGACGCTCTCACTTTCTATGATTTGAACCTCTCCTGTGAGTCCAGTTTTAGATTCCGATGCTTCACGTCTGGTTTACTGTATCACTTGGACCTTCTTATTGACGATAAAACACAGAAATTGCATCCGAATTTAATACATAAGGCACAATGCCGACTTAAGTAAAAGAGGACTGACACTCTCTCTTTCTATGATTTGAACCTCTCCTGTGAGTCCAGTTATAGATTCCGATGATTCACTTCAGGTTTACTGTATACCTTGCACCTTCTTATTGACGATGGAATACAGAAATTGCTTCCGAATGTAATACAAATGGCACAATGCCGACTTAAGTAAAAGAGGACTGACACTCTCTCTTTCTATGATTTGAACCTCTCCTGTGAGTCCAGTTTTAGATTCCGATGCTTCACTTCTGGTTTACTGTAATCCTTGGACCTTCTTATTGACGATGAAACACAGATATTGCATCCGAATTTAATACAAAAGGCACAATGCCGACTTAAGTACATGAGGACTGACACTCTCACTTTCTATCATTAGTACCTCTCCTGTGAGTCCAGTTTTAGATTCCGATGCTTCTCTTCAGGTTTACTGTAACCTTTGGACCTTCTTATTGAAGATGAAGCACAGAAATTGCATCCGAATTTAATACAAAAGACACAAATCCGACTTAAGTAAAAGAGGACTGACACTCTCGCTTTCTATGATTTGAACCTCTCCTGTGAGTCCAGTTTTAGATTCCGATGCTTCACTTCTGGTTTACTGTATACCTTGCAGCTTCCTATTGACGATGAAACACAGAAATTGCATCGGAATTTAATACAAAAGGCACAATGCCGACTTAAGTACAAGAGGACTGACAATTTAACTATGATTTGAACATCTCCTGTGAGTCCAGTTTTAGATTCCGATGCTTCACTTCAGGTTTACTGTATTCCTTGGACCTTCTTATTGACGATGAAACAAAGAAATTGCATCCGAATTTAATACAAAAGGCACAATGCCGACTTAAGTAAAAGAGGATTGACACTCTCACTTTCTATGATTTGAACCTCACATGTGAGTCCAGTTTTCGATTCCGATGCTTCACTTCTGGTTTACTGTATACCTTGGACCTTCTTATTGACGATGAAACACAGAAGTTGCATCCGAATTTAATACAAAAGGCACAATGCCGACTTAAGTACAAGAGGACTGACACTCTCCCTTTCTATGACTTGAACCTTTCCTATGAGTCCAGTTTCAGATCCGATGATTCACTTTAGGTTTACTGTTTACCTTGCACCTTCTTATTGACGATGAAACATAGAAATTGCATCCGAATTAAATTCAAAAGGCACAATGCCGACTTAAGTAAAAGAGGACTGACTCTCTCACTTTCTGTGATTTGAACCTCTCCTGTGTGTCCAGTTTTAGATTCCGATGCTTCACTCCAGGTTTACTGTATACCTTGCACCTTCTTATTGACGATGAAACACTGAAATTGCATCGGAATTAAATTCAAATGGCACAATGCCGACTTAAGTACAAGAGCACTGATACTCTAATTTTCTATGATCTGAACCTCTCCTGTGAGTCCAGTTTCAGATTCCGATGCTTCATTTCAGGTTTATTGTATCCCTTGGACCTTCTTACTGACGATGAAACACAGAAATTGCATCCGAATTTGATACAAAAGGCACAATGCCGACTTAAGTACATGAGGCCTGACACTTTCACTTTCTATGATTTGAACCTCTCCTGTGAGTCCAGTTTTAGATTCCGATGCTTCACTTCAGGTTTACTGTATACCAAGCACCTTCTTATTGACGATGAAACACAGAAATTGCATCCGAATTTAATAAAAAAGGCACAATGCCGACTTAAGTAAAAGAGGACTGACACTCTCTCTTTCTATGATTTGAACCTCTCCTGTGAGTCCAGTTTTAGATTCCGATGCTTCACTTCAGGTTTACTGTATCCCTTGGATGTTCTCATTGACGATGAAACACAGAAATTGCATCCGAATTTAATACAAAAGGCACAATGCCGACTTAAGTAAAAGAGGACTGACACTCTCACTTTCTGTTATTTGAACCTCTCCTGTGAGTCCAGTTTTAGATTCCGATGCTTCACGTCAGGTTTACTGTATACCTTGCACCTTCTTATTGACGATGAAACACAGAAATTGCATCGGATTAAATTCAAAAGGCACAATGCCGACTTAAGTACAAGAGGACTGACACTCTCAATTTCTGTGATTTGAACCTCTCCTGTGAGTCCAGTTTTAGATTCCGATGCTTCACGTCAGGTTTACTGTATACCTTACACCTTCTTATTGACGATGAAACACAGAAATTGCATCCGGATTTAATACAAAAGGCACAATGCCGACTGATGTACAAGAGGGCAGACACTCTAACTTTCTATGATTTGAACCTCTCCTGTGAGTCCAGTTTTAGATTCCAATGCTTCATTTCAGGTTTATTGTATCCCTTGGACTTTCGTATTGACGATGAAACCCAGAAATTGCATCCGAATATAATACAAAAGGCACAATGCCGACTTAAGTACATGAGGACTGACAATCTCACTCTCTATGATTTGAACCTCTCCTGTGAGTCCAGTTTTAGTTCCGATGCTTCATTTCAGGTTTACTGTATCCCTTGGACCTTCTTATTGACGATGAAACCCAGAAATTTCATCCGAATATAATACAAAAGGCACAATGCCGACTTAAGTAAAAGAGGACAGACACTCTCACTTTCTATGATTTGAACCTCTCCTGTGAGTCCAGTTTTAAATTCCGATGCTTCACTTCAGGTTTACTGTATCCCTTGGACCTTCTTATTGACGATGAAACACAGAGTTTACATACGAATTTAATACAAAAGGCACAATGCCGACTGAAGTACAAGAGGGCAGACACTCTAACTTTCTATGATTTGAGCCTCTCCTGTGAGTCCAGTTTTAGATTCCGATGCTTCATTTCAGGTTTACTGAATCCCTTGGACCTTCTTATTGACGATGAAACACAGAAATTGCATCGGAATTAGATTCAAAAGACACAATGGCGACTTAAGTACAAGAGGACTGACACTCTAACTCTCTACAATTTGAACCTCTCCTGTGAGTCCAGTTTTAGATTCCGATGCTTCACTTCTGGTTTACTGTATACATTGCACCTTCCTATTGACGATGAAACACAGAAATTGCATCGGAATTTAATACAAATGGCACAATGCCGACTTAACTACAAGAGGACTAACAATTTAACTATGATTTGAACATCTCCTGTGAGTCCAGGTTTGGATTCCGAAGCTTCACTTCAGGTGTACTGTATTCCTTGGACCTTCTTATTGACGATGAAACTAAGAAATTGCATCCGAATTTAATACAAAAGGCACAATGCCGACTTAAGTACATGAGGCCTGACACTTTCACTTTCTATGATTTGAACCTCTCCTGTGAGTCCAGTTTTAGATTCCGATTCTTCACTTCAGGTTTACTGTATACCTAGCACCTTCTTATTGACGATGAAACACAGAAATTGCATCCGAATTTAATACAAAAGGCACAATGCCGACTTAAGTAAAAGAGGACTGACACTCTCTCTTTCTATGATTTGAACCTCTCCTGTGAGTCCAGTTTTAGATTCCGATGCTTCACTTCAGGTTTACTGTATCCCTTGGACCTTCTCATTGACGATGAAACAAAGAAATTGCATCCGAATTTAATACAAAAGGCACAATGCCGACTTAAGTAAAAGAGGACTGACACTCTCACTTTCTGTGATTTGAACCTCTCCTGAGAGTCCAGTTTTAGATTCCGATGCTTCACGTCAGGTTTACTGTATACCTTGCACCTTCTTATTGACGATGAAACACAGAAATTGCATCGGATTAAATTCAAAAGGCACAATGCCGACTTAAGTACAAGAGGACTGACACTCTCAATTTCTGTGATTTGAACCTCTCCTTTGAGTCCAGTTTTAGATTCCGATGCTTCACGTCAGGTTTACTGTATACCTTACACCTTCTTATTGACGATGAAACACAGAAATTGCATCCGAATTTAATACAAAAGGCACAATGCCGACTTAAGTAAAACAGGACTGACACTCTCTCTTTCTATGATTAGAACCTTTCCTATGAGTCCAGTTTCAGATCCGATGATTCACTTTAGGTTTACTGTTTACCTTGCACCTTCTTATTGACGATGAAACATAGAAATTGCATCCGAATTAAATTCAAAAGGCACAATGCCGACTTAAGTAAAAGAGGACTGACACTCTCACTTTCTGTGATATGAACCTCTCCTGTGAGTCCAGTTTTAGATTCCGATGCTTCACTCCAGGTTTACTGTATACCTTGCACCTTCTTATTGACGATGAAACACTGAAATTGCATCGGAATTAA
Organism: Schistocerca americana; assembly: GCF_021461395.2. Classification (NCBI taxonomy): domain Eukaryota; kingdom Metazoa; phylum Arthropoda; class Insecta; order Orthoptera; family Acrididae; genus Schistocerca; species Schistocerca americana. The sequence continues at coordinate 25,446 of NW_025725407.1, read as the reverse complement.
ATTCAAAAGGCACAATGCCGACTTAAGTACAAGAGCACTGATACTCTAATTTTCTATGATCTGAACCTCTCCTGTGAGTCCAGTTTCAGATTCCGATGCTTCATTTCAGGTTTATTGTATCCCTTGGACCTTCTTACTGACGATGAAACACAGAAATTGCATCCGAATTTAATACAAAAGGCACAATGCCGACTTAAGTACATGAGGCCTGACACTTTCACTTTCTATGATTTGAACCTCTCCTGTGAGTCCAGTTTTAGATTCCGATTCTTCACTTCAGGTTTACTGTATACCTAGCACCTTCTTATTGACGATGAAACACAGAAATTGCATCCGAATTTAATACAAAAGGCACAATGCCGACTTAAGTAAAAGAGGACTGACACTCTCTCTTTCTATGATTTGAACCTCTCCTGTGAGTCCAGTTTTAGATTCCGATGCTTCACTTCAGGTTTACTGTATCCCTTGGACCTTCTCATTGACGATGAAACACAGAAATTGCATCCGAATTTAATACAAAAGGCACAATGCCGACTTAAGTAAAAGAGGACTGACACTCTCACTTTCTGTGATTTGAACCTCTCCTGTGAGTCCAGTTTTAGATTCCGATGCTTCACGTCAGGTTTACTGTATACCTTGCACCTTCTTATTGACGATGAAACACAGAAATTGCATCGGATTAAATTCAAAAGGCACAATGCCGACTTAAGTACAAGAGGACTGACACTCTCAATTTCTGTGATTTGAACCTCTCCTTTGAGTCCAGTTTTAGATTCCGATGCTTCACGTCAGGTTTACTGTATACCTTACACCTTCTTATTGACGATGAAACACAGAAATTGCATCCGGATTTAATACAAAAGGCACAATGCCGACTTAAGTAAAACAGGACTGACACTCTCTCTTTCTATGATTAGAACCTCTCCTGTGAGTCCAGTTTTAGATTCCGATGATTCATTTCAGGTTTACTGAATCCCTTGGACCGCCTTATTCACGATGGAACACAGATATTGCATTGGAATTAGATTCAAAAGGCACAATGCCGACTTAAGTACAAGAGGACTGACACTCTAACTCTCTACAATTTGAACCTCTCCTGTGAGTCCAGTTTTAGATTCCGATGCTTCACTTCTGGTTTACTGTATAATTTGCACCTTCCTATTGACGATGAAACACAGAAATTGCATCCGAATTTAATACAAAAGGCACAATGCCGACTTAAGTAAAACAGGACTGACACTCTCTCTTTCTATGATTAGAACCTCTCCTGTGAGTCCAGTTTTCGATTCCGATGATTCACTTATGGTTTACTGTTTTCCTTGGTTCTTCCTATTGACGATGAAACACAGAAATTTCATCGGAATTTAATTCAAAAGGCACATTGCCGACTTAAGTAAAAGTGGACTGTCACTCTCTCTTTCTATGATTTGAACCTCTCCTGTGAGTCCAGTTTCAGATTCCGATGCTTCACTTCAGGTTTACTGTACCCCTTGGACCTTCTCATTGACGATGAAACACAGAAATTGCATCCGGATTTAATACAAAAGGCACAATGCCGACTGATGTACAAGAGGGCAGACACTCTAACTTTCTATGATTTGAACCTCTCCTGTGAGTCCAGTTTTAGATTCCAATGCTTCATTTCAGGTTTATTGTATCCCTTGGACTTTCGTATTGACGATGAAACCCAGAAATTGCATCCGAATATAATACAAAAGGCACAATGCCGACTTAAGTACATGAGGACTGACAATCTCACTCTCTATGATTTGAACCTCTCCTGTGAGTCCAGTTTTAGTTCCGATGCTTCATTTCAGGTTTACTGTATCCCTTGGACCTTCTTATTGACGATGAAACCCAGAAATTTCATCCGAATATAATACAAAAGGCACAATGCCGACTTAAGTAAAAGAGGACAGAAACTCTCACTTTCTATGATTTGAACCTCTCCTGTGAGTCCAGTTTTAAATTCCGATGCTTCACTTCAGGTTTACTGTATCCCTTGGACCTTCTTATTGACGATGAAACACAGAGTTTACATACGAATTTAATACAAAAGGCACAATGCCGACTGAAGTACAAGAGGGCAGACACTCTAAATTTCTATGATTTGAACCTCTCCTGTGAGTCCAGTTTTAGATTCCGATGCTTCATTTCAGGTTTACTGAATCCCTTGGACCTTCTTATTGACGATGAAACACAGAAATTGCATCGGAATTAGATTCAAAAGACACAATGGCGACTTAAGTACAAGAGGACTGACACTCTAACTCTCTACAATTTGAACCTCTCCTGTGAGTCCAGTTTTAGATTCCGATGCTTCACTTCTGGTTTACTGTATACATTGCACCTTCCTATTGACGATGAAACACAGAAATTGCATCGGAATTTAATACAAATGGCACAATGCCGACTTAACTACAAGAGGACTAACAATTTAACTATGATTTGAACATCTCCTGTGAGTCCAGGTTTGGATTCCGAAGCTTCACTTCAGGTGTACTGTATTCCTTGGACCTTCTTATTGACGATGAAACTAAGAAATTGCATCCGAATTTAATACAAAAGGCACAATGCCGACTTAAGTACATGAGGCCTGACACTTTCACTTTCTATGATTTGAACCTCTCCTGTGAGTCCAGTTTTAGATTCCGATTCTTCACTTCAGGTTTACTGTATACCTAGCACCTTCTTATTGACGATGAAACACAGAAATTGCATCCGAATTTAATACAAAAGGCACAATGCCGACTTAAGTAAAAGAGGACTGACACTCTCTCTTTCTATGATTTGAACCTCTCCTGTGAGTCCAGTTTTAGATTCCGATGCTTCACTTCAGGTTTACTGTATCCCTTGGACCTTCTCATTGACGATGAAACACAGAAATTGCATCCGAATTTAATACAAAAGGCACAATGCCGACTTAAGTAAAAGAGGACTGACACTCTCACTTTCTGTGATTTGAACCTCTCCTGTGAGTCCAGTTTTAGATTCCGATGCTTCACGTCAGGTTTACTGTATACCTTGCACCTTCTTATTGACGATGAAACACAGAAATTGCATCGGATTAAATTCAAAAGGCACAATGCCGACTTAAGTACAAGAGGACTGACACTCTCAATTTCTGTGATTTGAACCTCTCCTTTGAGTCCAGTTTTAGATTCCGATGCTTCACGTCAGGTTTACTGTATACCTTACACCTTCTTATTGACGATGAAACACAAAAATTGCATCCGAATTTAATACAAAAGGCACAATGCCGACTTAAGTAAAACAGGACTGACACTCTCTCTTTCTATGATTAGAACCTTTCCTATGAGTCCAGTTTCAGATCCGATGATTCACTTTAGGTTTACTGTTTACCTTGCACCTTCTTATTGACGATGAAACATAGAAATTGCATCCGAATTAAATTCAAAAGGCACAATGCCGACTTAAGTAAAAGAGGACTGACACTCTCACTTTCTGTGATATGAACCTCTCCTGTGAGTCCAGTTTTAGATTCCGATGCTTCACTCCAGGTTTACTGTATACCTTGCACCTTCTTATTGACGATGAAACACTGAAATTGCATCGGAATTAAATTCAAAAGGCACAATGCCGACTTAAGTACAAGAGCACTGATACTCTAATTTTCTATGATCTGAACCTCTCCTGTGAGTCCAGTTTCAGATTCCGATGCTTCATTTCAGGTTTATTGTATCCCTTGGACCTTCTTACTGACGATGAAACACAGAAATTGCATCCGAATTTAATACAAAAGGCACAATGCCGACTTAAGTACATGAGGCCTGACACTTTCACTTTCTATGATTTGAACCTCTCCTGTGAGTCCAGTTTTAGATTCCGATTCTTCACTTCAGGTTTACTGTATACCTAGCACCTTCTTATTGACGATGAAACACAGAAATTGCATCCGAATTTAATACAAAAGGCACAATGATGACTTAAGTAAAAGAGGACTGACACTCTCTCTTTCTATGATTTGAACCTCTCCTGTGAGTCCAGTTTTAGATTCCGATGCTTCACTTCAGGTTTACTGTATCCCTTGGACCTTCTCATTGACGATGAAACACAGAAATTGCATCCGAATTTAATACAAAAGGCACAATGCCGACTTAAGTAAAAGAGGACTGACACTCTCACTTTCTGTGATTTGAACCTCTCCTGTGAGTCCAGTTTTAGATTCCGATGCTTCACGTCAGGTTTACTGTATACCTTGCACCTTCTTATTGACGATGAAACACAGAAATTGCATCGGATTAAATTCAAAAGGCACAATGCCGACTTAAGTACAAGAGGACTGACACTCTCAATTTCTGTGATTTGAACCTCTCCTTTGAGTCCAGTTTTAGATTCCGATGCTTCACGTCAGGTTTACTGTATACCTTACACCTTCTCATTGACGATGAAACACAGAAATTGCATCCGGATTTAATACAAAAGGCACAATGCCGACTTAAGTAAAACAGGACTGACACTCTCTCTTTCTATGATTAAAACCTCTCCTGTGAGTCCAGTTTTAGATTCCGATGATTCATTTCAGGTTTACTGAATCCCTTGGACCGCCTTATTCACGATGGAACACAGATATTGCATTGGAATTAGATTCAAAAGGCACAATGCCGACTTAAGTACAAGAGGACTGACACTCTAACTCTCTACAATTTGAACCTCTCCTGTGAGTCCAGTTTTAGATTCCGATGCTTCACTTCTGGTTTACTGTATAATTTGCACCTTCCTATTGACGATGAAACACAGAAATTGCATCCGAATTTAATACAAAAGGCACAATGCCGACTTAAGTAAAACAGGACTGACACTCTCTCTTTCTATGATTAGAACCTCTCCTGTGAGTCCAGTTTTCGATTCCGATGATTCACTTATGGTTTACTGTTTTCCTTGGTTCTTCCTATTGACGATGAAAGACAGAAATTTCATCGGAAATTAATTCAAAAGGCACATTGCCGACTTAAGTAAAAGTGGACTGTCACTCTCTCTTTCTATGATTTGAACCTCTCCTGTGAGTCCAGTTTCAGATTCCGATGCTTCACTTCAGGTTTACTGTACCCCTTGGACCTTCTCATTGACGATGAAACACAGAAATTGCATCCGAATTTAATACATAAGGCACAATGCCGACTTAAGTAAACGAGGACTGACACTCTCTCTTTCTATGATTTGAACCTCTCCTGTAAGTCCAGTTATAGATTCCGATGATTCACTTCAGGTTTACTGTATACCTTGCACCTTCTTATTGACGATGGAATACAGAAATTGCTTCAAAATGTAATACAAATGGCACAATGCCGACTTAAGTAAAAGAGGACTGACACTCTCTCTTTCTATGATTTGAACCTCTCTTGTGAGTCCAGTTTTAGATTCCGATGCTTCACTTCTGGTTTACTGTAATCCTTGGACCTTCTTATTGACGATGAAACACAGAAATTGCATACGAATTTGGTACAAAGGGCACAATGCCGACTTAAGTACAAGAGCACTGACACTCTCACGTTCTATGATTTGAACCTCTCCTGTGAGTCCAGTTTTAGATTCCGATGCTTCACTTCTGGTTTACTGTACCCCTTGGACCTTCTTATTGACGATGAAACTTAGAAATTGCATCCGAATTTAATACATAAGGCACAATGCCGACTTAAGTAAAAGAGGACTGACACTCTCACTTTCTGTAATTTGAACCTCTCCTGTGAGTCCAGTTTTACATTACGATGCTTCACTTCAGGTTTACTGTATACCTTGCACCTTCTTATTGACGATGAAACACAGAAATTGCATCGGAATTCCTGTGTGTCCAGTTTTAGATTCCGATGCTTCATTTCAGGCTTACTGTATACATTGGACCTTCTTATTGACGATGAAACACAGATATTGCATCCGAATTTAATACAAAAGGCACAATGCCGACTTAAGTACATGAGGACTGACACTCTCACATTCTATCATTTGAACCTCTCCTGTGAGTCCAGTTTTAGATTCCGATGCTTCTCTTCAGGTTTACTGTATCCTTTGGACCTTCTTATTGACGATGAAACACAGAAATTGCATCCGAATTTAATACAAAAGGCACAAATCCGACTTAAGCAAAAGAGGACTGACACTCTCACTTTCTATGATTTGAACCTCTCCTGTGAGCCCAGTTTTAGATTCCGAAGCTTCACTTCTGGTTTACTGTATACCTTGCAGCTTCCTATTGACGATTAAACACAGAAATTGCATCGGAATTTAATACAAGAGGCACAATGCCGACTTAAGTACAAGAGGACTGACAATTTAACTACGATTTGAACATCTCCTGTGAGTCCAGTTTTAGATTCCGATGCTTCACTTCAGGTTTACTGTATACCTTCCACCTTTTTATTGACGATGAAACACAGAAATTGCATCCGAATTTACAACAAAAGGCGCAATGTCGACTTAAGTACAAGAGGACTAACATTCTCCCTTTCTATGGTTTGAACCTCTCCTGTGAGTCCAGTTTTAGATTCCGACGCTTCACTTCAGGTTTACTGTATCCTTTGGACCTTCTTATTGACGATGGAATACAGAAATTGCTTCCGTATGTAATATAAAAGGCACAATGCCGACTTAAGTGAAGGAGGACTGACACTCTCTCTTTTATGATTTGAACCTCTCCTGTGAGTCCAGTTTTAGATTCCGATGCTTTATTTCAGGTTTACCGTATACCTTGCACCTTCTTATTGACGATGAAACACAGATATTGCATCGGAATTAAATTCAAAAGGCACAATGCCGACTTATGTACAAGAGGTCTGACACTCTAGCTCTCTACAATTTGAACCTCTCCTGTGAGTCCAGTTTTAGATTCCGATGCTTTACTTCAGGTTTACTGTATACCTAGCACCTTCTTATTGGCGATGAAACATAGAAATTGCATCCGAATTTAATACAAAAGACACAATGGCGACTTAAGTAAAAGAGGACTGACACTCTCACTTTCAGTGATTTGAACCTCCCCAGTGAGTCCAGTTTTAGATTCCGATGCTTCAGTTCAGGATTACTGTATACCTTGCACCTTCCTATTGACGATGAAACACAGAAATTGCATCGGAATTAAATTCAAAAGGCACAATGCCGACTTAAGTACAAAAGGACTGACACTCTAACTTTCTATGATTTGAACCTCTCCTGTGAGTCCAGTTTTAGATTCCGATGCTTCATTTCCGGTTTACTGTATCCCTTGGACCTTCTTATTGACGATGAAACTCAGAAATTGCCTCCGAATTTAATCCAAAAGGCACAATGCCGACTTAAGTACAAGAGGACTGACACTCTCCCTTTCTATGATTTGAACCTCTCCTGTGAGTCCAGTTTTAGATTCCGATGCTTCACTTATGGTTTACTGTTTTCCTTGGTTCTTCTTATTGACGATGAAAGACAGAAATTTCATCGGAATTTAATTCAAAAGGCACATTGCCGACTTAAGTAAAAGAGGACTGTCGCTCTCTCTTTCTATGATTTGAACCTCTCCTGTGAGTCCAGTTTTAGATTCCGATGCTTCACTTCAGGTTTACTGTATCCCTTGGACCTTCTCATTGACGATGAAACAGAAATTGCATCCGAATTTAATACAAAAGGCACAATGCCGACTTAAGTAAAAGAGGACTGACACTCTCACTTTCTGTGATTTGAACCTCTCCTGTGAGTCCAGTTTTAGATTCCGATGCTTCACGTCAGGTTTACTGTATCCCTTGGACCTTCTCATTGACGATGAAACAGAAATTGCATCCGAATTTAATACAAAAGGCACAATGCCGACTTAAGTAAAAGAGGACTGACACTCTCACTTTCTGTGATTTGAACCTCTCCTGTGAGTCCAGTTTTAGATTCCGATGCTTCACGTCAGGTTTACTGTATACCTTGCACCTTCTTATTGACAATCAAACACAGAAATTGCATCGGAATTAAATTCAAAAGGCACAATGCCGACTTAAGTACAAGAGGACTGACACTCTAACTTTCTATGATTTGAACCACTCCTGTGAGTCCAGTTTTAGATTCCGATGCTTCATTTCAGGCTTACTGTATCCCTTGGACATTCTTATTGACGATGAAACACAGAAATTGCATCCGAATTTAATACAAAAGGCACAATGCCGACTTAAGTACATGAGTACTGACACTCTCACTTTCTATCATTTGAACCTCTCCTGTGAGTCCAGTTTTAGATTCCAATGCTTCTCTTCAGGTTTACTGTATCCTTTGGACCTTCTTATTGACGATGAAACACAGAAATTGCATCCGTATTTAATACAAAAGGCACAAATCCGACTTAAGTAAAAAAGGACTGACACCCTCACTTTCTTTGATTTGAACCTCTCCTGTGAGTCCAGTTTTAGATTCCGAGGCTTCACTTCTGGTTTACTGTATACCTTGCACCTTCCTATTGACGATGAAACATAGAAATTGGATCGGAATTTAATACAAAAGACACACTGCCGACTTAAGTACAAGAGGACTGACAATTTAACTATGATTTGAACATCTCCTTTGAGTCCAGTTTTCGATTCCGATGCTTCACTTCAGGTTTACTTTATTTCATGGACCTTCTTATTGACGAGGAAACAAAGAAATTGCATCCGAATTTAATACAAAAGGGACAATGCCGACTTAAGTAAAAGAGGATTGACACTCTCACTTTCTATGATTTGAACCTCACATGTGAGTCCAGTTTTAGATTCCGATGCTTCACTTCAGGTTTACTGTATACCTTGGACCTTCTTATTGACGATGAAACACAGAAATTTCATCCGAATTTAATACAAAAGGCACAATGCCGACTTAAGTACAAGAGGACTGACACTCTCCCTTTCTATGATTTGAACCGATCCTGTGAGTCCAGTTTTAGATCCGATGATTCACTTCAGGTTTACTGTTTACCTAGCACCTTCTTATTGACGATGAAACATAGAAATTGCATCCGAATTAAATTCAAAAGGCACAATGCCGACTTAAGTAAAAGAGGACTGACACTCTCACTTTCTGTGATTTGAACCTCGCCTGTGAGTCCAGTTTTAGATTCCGATGCTTCACTTCAAGTTTACTGTATACCTTGCACCTTCTTATTGACGATGAAACACTGAAATTGCATCGGAATTAAATTCAAAAGCACAATGCCGACTTAAGTACAAGAGCCCTGACACTCTAACTTTCTATGATTTGAACCTCTCCTGTGAGTCCAGTTTATGATTCCGATGCTTCATTTCAGGTGTATTGTATCCCTTGGACCTTCTTACTGACGATGAAACACAGAAATTGCATCCGAATTTAATACAAAAGGCACAATGCCGACTTAAGTACATGAGGACTGACACTCTCACTTTCTATGATTTGAACCTCTCCTGTGAGTCCAGTTTTAGATTCCGATGCTTCACTTCAGGTTTACTGTATCCCTTGGACCTTCTTATTGACGATGAAACACAGAAATTGCATCCCAATTTAATACAAAACGCACAAATCCGTCTTAAGTAAAAGAGGACTGACACTCTCACTTTCTATGATTTGAACCTCTCCTGTGAGTCCAGTTTTAGATTCCGATGCTTCACTTCAGGTTTACTGTATACCTTGCACCTTTTAATTGACGATGAAACACAGAAATTGCATCCGAATTTACTACAAAAGGCGTAATGTCGACTTAAGTACAAGAGGACTAACACTCTCCCTTTCTATGGTTTGAACCTCTCCTGTGAGTCCAGTTTTAGATTCCGATGCTTCACTTCAGGTTTACTATATCCCTTGGACCTTCTTATTGACGATGGAATACAGAAATTGCTTCCGAATTTAATATAAATGGCACAATGCCGACTTAAGTGAAAGAGGACTGACACTCTCTCTTTCTATGATTTGAACCTCTCCTGTGAGTCCAGTTTTAGATTCCGATGCTTCATTTCAGGTTTACCGTATACCTTGCACCTTCTTATTGACGATGAAACACAGAAATTGCATTGGAATTAAATTCAAAAGGCACAATGCCGACTTAAGTACAAGAGGTCTGACACTCTACCTCTCTACAATTTGAACCTCTCCTGTGAGTCCAGTTTTAAATTCCGATGCTTCACTTCAGGTTTACTGTATACCTAGCACCTTCTTATTGACGATGAAACATAGAAATTGCATCCGAATTTAATACAAAAGGCACAATGCCGACTTAAGTAATAGAAGGACAGACACTCTCACTTTCTGTGATTTGAACCTCCCCAGTGAGTCCAGTTTTAGATTCCGATGCTTCAGTTCAGGATTACTGTATACCTCGCCCCTTCTTATTGACGATGAAACACAGAAATTGCATTGGAATTAAATTCAAAAGGCACAATGCCGACTTAAGTACAAGAAGACTGACACTCCTACTTTCTATGATTTGAACCTCTCCTGTGAGTCCAGTTTTAGATTCCGATGCTTCATTTTGGGTTTACTGTAACCCTTGGACCTTCTTATTGAAGATGAAACACAGAAATTGCATCCGAATTTAATACAAAAGGCACAAATCCGAGTTAAGTAAAAGAGGACTGTCACTCTCACTTTCTATGATTTGACCCTCTCCTGTGAGTCCAGTTTTAGATTCCGATGCTTCACTTCAGGTTTACTGTATACCTTGCAGCTTCTTATTGACGATGAAACACAGAAATTGCATCGGAGTTTACTACAAAGGCACAATGTCGACTTAAGTACAAGAGGACTAACACTCTCCCTTTCTATGATGGGAACATCTCCTGTGAGTCCAGTTTTAGATTCCGATGCATCACTTCTGGGTTATTGTATCCCTTGGACCTTCTTATTGACGATGGAATACAGAAATTGCTTCCGAATGTAAAACAAAAGGCACAATGCCGACATAAGTAAAAGAGGACTGACACTCTCTCTTTCTATGATTTGAACCTCTCCTGTGAGTCCAGTTTTAGGTTCCGATGCTTCACCTCTGGTTTACTGTATCCCTTGGACCTTCTTATTGGCGATGAAACACAGAAATTGTATTCGAATTTGGTACAAAAGGCACAATGCCGACTTAAGTACAAGAGGACTCACACTCTCACTTTCTATGATTTGAACCTCTCCTGTGAGTCCAGTTGAGGATTCCGATGCTTCACTTCAGGTTTACTGTATACCTTGGACCTTCTTATTGACGATAAAACACAGAAATTGCATCCGAATTTAATACAAAATGCACAATGCCGACTTAAGTACAAGAGGACTGACACTTTCACTTTCTATGATTTGAACCTCTCCTGTGAGTCCAGTTTTAGATTCCGATGCTCCACTTCAGGTTTACTGTATCCCTTGGACCTTCTTATTGACGATGAAATACAGAAATTGCATCCGAATTTAATACAAAAGGCACAATGCCGACTTAAGTAAAAGAGGACTGACACTCTCTCTTTATATGATTTTAACCTCTCCTGTGAGTCCAGTTTTAGATTCCGAAGCTCCACTTGAGGTTTACTGTATCCCTTGGACCTTCTTATTGACGATGAAATGCAGAAATTGTATCCGAATTTAATACAAAAGGCACAATGTCGACTTAAGTAAAAAAGGACTGACACTCTCTCTTTCTATGATTTGAACCTCCCCTGTGGGTCCAGTTTTAGATTCCGATGCTTCACTTCAGGTTTACTGTATACCTTGCACCTTCTTATTGACGATGAAACACAGATGTTGCATCCGAATTTAATACAAAAGGCACAATGCCGACTTAATTACAAGAGGACTGACAATCTCCCTTTCTATGATTTGAACCTCTCCTGTGAGTCCAGTTTAAGTTTCCGTTGGTTCACTTCAGGTTTACTGTATCCCTTGGACCTTCTTATTGACGATGAAACACAGAAATTGCATCCGAATTTAATGCAAATGGCACAATGCTGACTTAAGTAAAAGAGGAGTGACACTCTCACTTTCAGAGATTAGAACCTCTCCTGTGAGTCCAGTTTTAGATTCCGATGTTTCACTTCAGGTTTACTGTTTACCTTGCACCTTCTTATTGACGATGAAACACAGAAATTGCATCGGAATTAAAATCAAAATGCACAATGCCGACTTAAGTACAAGAAGACTGACACTCTAATTTTCTAAGATTAGAACCTCTCCTCTGAGTCCAGTTCTAGATTCCGATGCTTCACTTCAGGTTTACTGTATACCTTGGACCTTCTTATTGACGATGAAACACAGAAATTGCATCCGAATGTAGTACAAAAGGCACAATGCCGACTTAAGTACAAGAGGACTGACACTCTCACTTTCTATGATTTGAACCTCTCCTGTGAGTCCAGTTTTAGATTCCGATGCTTCACTTCTGGTTTACTGTATCCCTTGGACCTTCTTATTGACGATATAACACAGAAATTGCATCCGAATTTAATACATAAGGCACAATGCCGACTTAAGTAAAAGAGGACTGACACTCTTACTTTCTATGATTTGAACTTCTCCTGTGAGTCCAGTTTTAGATTCCGATGCGTCACTTCAGGTTTACCGCAAATCTTGCACCTTCTTATTGACGATGACACATGGAAATTGCAGCGGAATTTAATACAAAAGCACAATGCCGACATAAGTACAAGAGGACTGACACTCTAACTTTCTATGATTTCAACCTCTCCTGTGAGTCCAGTTTTAGATTCCGATGCTTCACTTCAGGTTTACTGTATCCCTTGGACCTTCTTATTGACGATCAAATACAGATATTGCATCCGAATTTAATACAAAATGCACAATGCCGACTTAAGTAAAAGAGGACTGACACTCTCTCTTTCTATGATCTGAACCTCTCCTGTGAGTCCAGTTTTAGATTCCGATGGTTCACTTCAGTTTTACTGTATACCTTGGACCTTCTTATTGACGATGAAACATAGAAATTGCATCGGAACGCAATTCAAAAGGCACAATGCCGACTTAAGTACAAGAGGACTGACACTCTAACTTTCTATGATTGGAACCTCTACTGTGAGTCCAGTTTTATATTCCGATGCATCACTTTAGGTTTACTGTATCCCTTGGACCTTCTTATTGACGATGAAACACAGAAATTGCATCCGAACTTAATACAAAATGCACAATGCCGACTTAAGTAAAAGAGGACTGACACTCTCACTTTCTATGATTTGAACTTCTCCTGTCAGTCAGTTTTAGATTCCGATGCGTCATTTCAGGTTTACCGTATTCCTTGCACCTTCTTATAGCCGATGAAACACAGAAATTGGATCCGAATTTATTACAAAAGGCACAATGCCGACTTAAGTACAAGAGGACTGACACTCTCACCTCCTATAATTTGAACTTGTCCTGTGAGTCCAGTTATAAATTCCGATGCTTCACTTCAGGTTTACCTTTTCCCTTGGACCTTCTTATTGAAGGTGAAACACAGAGTTTGCATCCGAATGTAATACAAAAGGCACAATGCCGACTGAAGTACAAGAGGGCAGACACTCTAACTTTCTATGGTTTGAACCTCTCCTGTGAGTCCAGTTCTAGATTCCGATGCTTCACATCAGGTTTACCGTATACCTTGCAACTTCTTATTGACGATGAAACACAGAAATTGCATCCGAATTTAATACAAAAGGCACAATGCCGACTTAAGTACAAGAGGACTAACACCCTCACTTTCTAGGTTTTAAACCTCTCCTGTGAGTCCAGTTTTAGATTCCGATGCATCACTTCAGGTTTACTGTATCCCTTTGACCTTCTTATTGACGATAGAATACAGAAATTGCATTCGAATTTAATACAAAATTCACAATGCCGACTTAAGTAAAAGAGGACTGACACTCTCTCTTTCTATGATTTGAACCTCTCCTGTGAGTCCAGATTTAGATTCCGATGCTTCATTTCAGGTTTACTGAATCCCGTGGACCTTCTTATTGACGATGAAACACAGATATTGCATCGGAATTAGATTCAAAAGGCACAATGCCGACATAACTACAAGAGGACTAACACTCTCACTTTCTAGGATTTAAACCTCTCCTGTGAGTCCAGTTTTAGATTCCGATGCTTCACTTCAGGTTTACTGTATACCTTGCACCCTCTTATTGACGATGAAACACAGAAATTGCATCCAAATTTAATCCAAAAGGCACAATGCCGACTTAAGTACAAGAGGACTGACACTCTCTTTTTCTATGATTTGGACCTCTCCTGTGAGTCCAGTTTTAGATTCCGATACTTCACTTATGGTTTACTGTATCCCTCGGACCTTCTTATTGACGATGGAATACAGAAATTGCTTCCGAATGTAATACAAAAGGCACAATGCCGACTTAAGTAAAAGAGGACTGACACTCTCTCTTTCTATGATTTGAACCCCTCCTGTGAGTCCAGTTTTAGATTCCGATGCTTCACTTCCGGTTTACTGTATCCCTTGGACCTTCTTATTGACGATGAAACACAGAAATTGCATCCGAATTTAATACAAAAGGCACAATGCCGACTTAAGTACATGAGGACTGACACTCTCACTTTCTATGATTTGAACCTCTCCTGTGAGTCCAGTTTTAGATTCCGATGCATCACTTCAGGTTTACTGTATCTCTTGGACCTTCTTATTGACGATGAAACACAGAAATTGCATCCGAATTTAATACAAAAGACACAAATCCGACTTAAGTAAAAGAGGACTGACACTCTCACTTTCAATGATTTGAACCTCTCCTGTGAGTCCAGTTTCAGTTTCCGATGGTTCACTTCAGGTTTACTGTATACCTTGCACCTTCTTATTGACGATGAAACACAGATGTTGCATCCGAATTTAATACAAAAGGCACAATGCCGACTTAATTACAAGAGGACTGACAATCTCCCTTTCTATGATTTGAACCTCTCCTGTGAGTCCAGTTTAAGTTTCCGTTGGTTCACTTCAGGTTTACTGTATCCCTTGGACCTTCTTATTGACGATGAAACACAGAAATTGCATCCGAATTTAATGCAAATGGCGCAATGCTGACTTAAGTAAAAGAGGAGTGACACTCTCACTTTCAGAGATTAGAACCTCTCCTGTGAGTCCAGTTTTAGATTCCGATGTTTCACTTCAGGTTTACTGTTTACCTTGCACCTTCTTATTGACGATGAAACACAGAAATTGCATCGGAATTAAAATCAAAAGGCACAATGCCGACTTAAGTACAAGAAGACTGACACTCTAATTTTCTAAGATTAGAACCTCTCCTCTGAGTCCAGTTCTAGATTCCGATGCTTCACTTCAGGTTTACTGTATACCTTGGACCTTCTTATTGACGATGAAACACAGAAATTGCATCCGAATGTAGTACAAAAGGCACAATGCCGACTTAAGTACAAGAGGACTGACACTCTCACTTTCTATGATTTGAACCTCTCCTGTGAGTCCAGTTTTAGATTCCGATGCTTCACTTCTGGTTTACTGTATCCCTTGGACCTTCTTATTGACGATATAACACAGAAATTGCATCCGAATTTAATACATAAGGCACAATGCCGACTTAAGTAAAAGAGGACTGACACTCTTACTTTCTATGATTTGAACTTCTCCTGTGAGTCCAGTTTTAGATTCCGATGCGTCACTTCAGGTTTACCGCAAATCTTGCACCTTCTTATTGACGATGACACATGGAAATTGCAGCGGAATTTAATACAAAAGCACAATGCCGACATAAGTACAAGAGGACTGACACTCTAACTTTCTATGATTTCAACCTCTCCTGTGAGTCCAGTTTTAGATTCCGATGCTTCACTTCAGGTTTACTGTATCCCTTGGACCTTCTTATTGACGATCAAATACAGATATTGCATCCGAATTTAATACAAAATGCACAATGCCGACTTAAGTAAAAGAGGACTGACACTCTCTCTTTCTATGATCTGAACCTCTCCTGTGAGTCCAGTTTTAGATTCCGATGGTTCACTTCAGTTTTACTGTATACCTTGGACCTTCTTATTGTCGATGAAACATAGAAATTGCATCGGAACGCAATTCAAAAGGCACAATGCCGACTTAAGTACAAGAGGACTGACACTCTAACTCTCTATGATTGGAACCTCTACTGTGAGTCCAGTTTTATATTCCGATGCATCACTTTAGGTTTACTGTATCCCTTGGACCTTCTTATTGACGATGAAACACAGAAATTGCATCCGAACTTAATACAAAATGCACAATGCCGACTTAAGTAAAAGAGGACTGACACTCTCACTTTCTATGATTTGAACTTCTCCTGTCAGTCAGTTTTAGATTCCGATGCGTCATTTCAGGTTTACCGTATTCCTTGCACCTTCTTATAGCCGATGAAACACAGAAATTGGATCCGAATTTATTACAAAAGGCACAATGCCGACTTAAGTACAAGAGGACTGACACTCTCACCTCCTATAATTTGAACTTGTCCTGTGAGTCCAGTTATAAATTCCGATGCTTCACTTCAGGTTTACCTTTTCCCTTGGACCTTCTTATTGAAGGTGAAACACAGAGTTTGCATCCGAATGTAATACAAAAGGCACAATGCCGACTGAAGTACAAGAGGGCAGACACTCTAACTTTCTATGGTTTGAACCTCTCCTGTGAGTCCAGTTCTAGATTCCGATGCTTCACATCAGGTTTACCGTATACCTTGCAACTTCTTATTGACGATGAAACACAGAAATTGCATCCGAATTTAATGCAAAAGGCACAATGCCGACTTAAGTACAAGAGGACTAACACCCTCACTTTCTAGGTTTTAAACCTCTCCTGTGAGTCCAGTTTTTGATTCCGATGCATCACTTCAGGTTTACTGTATCCCTTTGACCTTCTTATTGACGATAGAATACAGAAATTGCATTCGAATTTAATACAAAATTCACAATGCCGACTTAAGTAAAAGAGGACTGACACTCTCTCTTTCTATGATTTGAACCTCTCCTGTGAGTCCAGATTTAGATTCCGATGCTTCATTTCAGGTTTACTGAATCCCGTGGACCTTCTTATTGACGATGAAACACAGATATTGCATCGGAATTAGATTCAAAAGGCACAATGCCGACATAACTACAAGAGGACTAACACTCTCTCTTTCTAGGATTTAAACCTCTCCTGTGAGTCCAGTTTTAGATTCCGATGCTTCACTTCAGGTTTACTGTATCCCTTTGACCTTCTTATTGACGATAGAATACAGAAATTGCATTCGAATTTAATACAAAATTCACAATGCCGACTTAAGTAAAAGAGGACTGACACTCTCTCTTTCTATGATTTGAACCTCTCCTGTGAGTCCAGATTTAGATTCCGATGCTTCATTTCAGGTTTACTGAATCCCGTGGACCTTCTTATTGACGATGAAACACAGATATTGCATCGGAATTAGATTCAAAAGGCACAATGCCGACATAACTACAAGAGGACTAACACTCTCACTTTATAGGATTTAAACCTCTCCTGTGAGTCCAGTTTTAGATTCCGATGCTTCACTTCAGGTTTACTGTATACCTTGCACCCTCTTATTGACGATGAAACACAGAAATTGCATCCAAATTTAATCCAAAAGGCACAATGCCGACTTAAGTACAAGAGGACTGACACTCTCTTTTTCTATGATTTGGACCTCTCCTGTGAGTCCAGTTTTAGATTCCGATACTTCACTTCAGGTTTACTGTATCTCTTGGACCTTCTTATTGACGATGAAACACAGAAATTGCATCCGAATTTAATACAAAAGACACAAATCCGACTTAAGTAAAAGAGGACTGACACTCTCACTTTCAAGGATTTGAACCTCTCCTGTGAGTCCAGTTTCAGTTTCCGATGGTTCACTTCAGGTTTACTGTATACCTTGCACCTTCTTATTGACGATGAAACACAGATGTTGCATCCGAATTTAATACAAAAGGCACAATGCCGACTTAATTACAAGAGGACTGACAATCTCCCTTTCTATGATTTGAACCTCTCCTGTGAGTCCAGTTTAAGTTTCCGTTGGTTCACTTCAGGTTTACTGTATCCCTTGGACCTTCTTATTGACGATGAATCACAGAAGTTGCATCCGAATTTAATACAAAAGGCACAATGCCGACTTAAGTACAAGAGGACTAACACTCTCACTTTCTAGGATTTAAACCTCTCCTGTGAGTCCAGTTTTAGATTCCGATGCTTCACTTCAGGTTTACTGTATACCTTGCACCCTCTTATTGACGATGAAACACAGAAATTGCATCCGAATTTAATCCAAAAGGCACAATGCCGACTTAAGTACAAGAGGACTGACACTCTCCCTTTCTATGATTTGGACCTCTCCTGTGAGTCCAGTTTTAGATTCCGATACTTCACTTATGGTTTACTGTATCCCTTGGACCTTCTTATTGACGATGGAATACAGAAATTGCTTCCGAATGTAATACAAAAGGCACAATGCCGACTTAAGTAAAAGAGGACTGACACTCTCTCTTTCTATGATTTGAACCCCTCCTGAGAGTCCAGTTTTAGATTCCGATGCTTCACTTCCGGTTTACTGTATCCCTTGGCCCTTCTTATTGACGATGAAACACAGAAATTGCATCCGAATTTAATACAAAAGGCACAATGCCGACTTAAGTACATGAGGACTGACACTCTCACTTTCTATGATTTGAACCTCTCCTGTGAGTCCAGTTTTAGATTCCGATGCATCACTTCAGGTTTACTGTATCCCTTGGACCTTCTTATTGACGATGAAACACAGAAATTGCATCCGAATTTAATACAAAAGACACAAATCCGACTTAAGTAAAAGAGGACTGACACTCTCACTTTCAATGATTTGAACCTCTCCTGTGAGTCCAGTTTTAGATTCCGATGGTTCACTTCAGGTTTACTGTATACCTTGCAGCTTTTTATTGACGATGAAACACAGAAATTGCATCCGAATTGAATGCAAAAGCACAATGTCGACTTAAGTACAAGAGGACTAACACTCTCCCTTTCAATGATTTGAACCTCTCCTGGGAGTCCAGTTTTAGATTCCGATACTTCACTTCAGCTTTACTGTATCCCTTGGACCTTCTTATTGACGATGGAATACAGAAATTGCTTCCGAATGTAATACAAAAGGCACAATGCCGACTTAAGTAAAAGAGGATTGACACTCTCTCTTTCTATGATTTGAACCTCTCCTGTGAGCCCAGTTTTAGATTCCGATGCTTCACTTCTGGTTTACTGTATCCCTTGGACCTTCTTATTGACGATGAAACACAGAATTTGCATACGAATTTGGTACAAAAGGCACAATGCCGACTTAAGTACAAGAGGACTGACACTCTCGCTTTCTATGATTTGCACCGGTCCCGTGAGTCCAGTTTTAGATTCCGATGCTTCACTTCTGGTTTTACTGTATCCCTTGGACCTTCTTATTGACGATGAAACACAGAAATTGCATCGGAATTTAATACAAAAGGCACAATGCCGACATAAGTACAAGAGGACTGACACTCTAACTTTCTATGATTTCAACCTCTCATGTGAGTCCAGTTTTAGATTCCGATGCTTCACTTCAGGTTTACTGTATCCCTTGGACCTTCTTATTGACGATGAAATACAGAAATTGCATCCGAATTTAATACTAAAGGCACAATACCGACTTAAGTAAAAGAGGACTGACACTCTCCCTTTCTATGATTTGAACCTCTCCTGTGAGTCCAGTTTTAGATTCCGATGATTCACTTCAGTTCTACTGTATTCCTTGCACCTTCTTATTGACGATGAAACACAGATGTTGCATCTGAATTTAATACAAAAGGCACAATACCGACCTAAGTACAAGAGGACTGACAATCTCCCTTTCTATGATTTGAACCTCTCCCGTGAGTCCAGTTTTAGATTCCGATGCTTCACTTCAGGTTTACTGTATACCTTGCACCTTCTTATTGACGATGAAACACGGAAATTGCATCGGAATTAAATTCAAAAGGCACAATGCCGACTTAAGTACAAGAGGACTGACACTCTAACTTTATAAGATTTGAACCTCTCCTGTGAGTCCAGTTCTAGATTCTGATGCTTCACTTCAGGTTTACTGCATACCTTGGACCTTCTTAATGACGATGAAACACAGGAATTGCATCCGAATGTAGTACAAAAGGCACAATGCCGACTTAAGTAAAACAGGACTGACACTCTCACTTTCTATGATTTGAACTTCTCCTGTGAGTCCAGTTTTAGATTCCGATGCGTCACTTCAGATTTACCGTATACCTTCCACCTTCTTATTGACGATGACACATGGAAATTGCATCGGAATTTAATACAATAGGCACAATGCCGACATAAGTACAAGATGACTGACACTCTAACTTTCTATGATTTCAACCTCTCCTGTGAGTCCAGTTTTAGTTTCCGATGCCTCACTTTAGGTTTACTGTATTCCTTGGACCTTCTTATTGACGATGAAATACAGAAATTGCATCCGAACTTAATACAAAAGGCACAATGCCGACTTATGTAAAAGAGGACTGAAACTCTCTCTTTCTATGATTTGAACCTCTCCTGTGAGTCCAGTTTTAGATTCCGATGTTTCACTTCAGTTTTACTGTATACCTTGCACCTTCGTATTGACGATGAAACATAGAAATTGCATCGGAACTAAATTCAAAAGGCACAATGCCGACTTAAGTACAAGAGGACTGACACTCTAACTCTCTATGATTGGAACTTGTACTGTGAGTCCAGTTTTAGATTCCGATGCTTCAATTCAGGTTTACTGTATCCCTTGGACCTTCTTATTGACGATGAAGCACAGAAATTGCATCCGAATTTAATACAAAAGGCACAATGCCGACTTAAATACAAGATGACTGACACTCTCACTTCCTATGATTTGAAATTGTCCTGTGAGTCCAGTTATAAATTCCGATGCGTCACTTCAGGTTTACCGTATACCTTGCACCTTCTTATTGACGATGAAACACTGAAATTGCATCGGAATTTAATACAAAAGGCACAATGCCGACATAAGTACAAGAGGACTGACACTCTCATTTTCTATGATTTGAACCTCTCCTGTGAGTCCAGTTTTAGATTCCGATGCTTCACTTCAGATTTACTGTATCCCTCGGACCTTTTAATTGACGATGAAACACGGAAATTGCACCGAATTTGATACAAAAGGCACAATGCCGACTTAGCTACAAGAGGACTGACACTCTCACTTTCTATGATTTGAACCTCTCATGTGAGTCCAGTTTTAGATTCCGATGCTTCACTTTAGGTTTACTGTATACCTAGCACCTTCTTATTAACGATGAAACACAGAAATTGCATCGGAATTTAATACAAAAAGCACAATGCCGACTTAAGTAAAAGAGGACAGACACTCTCACTTTCTATGATTTGAACCTCTCCTGTGAGTCCAGTTTTAGATTCCGATGCTTCACTTCAGGTTTACTGTTTCCCTTGGACCTTCTTATTGACGATGAAACACAGAGTTTGCATCCGAAGTTAATACAAAAGGCACGATGCCGACTGAAGTACAAAAGGGCAGACACTCTAACTTTCTATGATTTGAACCTCTCCTGTGAGCCCAGTTTTAGATTCCAATACTTCATTTCAAGTTTACTGTATCCTTTGGACCTTCTTATTGACGATGAAACCCAGAAATTGCATCCGAATTTAATACAAAAGGCACAATGCCGACTTAAGTACATGAGGACTGACAATCTCACTCTCTATGATTTGAGCCTCTCCTGTGAGTCCAGTTTTAGATTCCGATGCTTCACTTCAGGTTTACTGTATACCTTGCACCCTCTTATTGACGATGAAACACAGAAATTGCATCCGAATTTAATCCAAAAGGCACAATGCCGACTTAAGTACAAGAGGACTGACACTCTCCCTTTCTATGATTTGGACCTCTCCTGTGAGTCCAGTTTTAGATTCCGATACTTCACTTATGGTTTACTGTATCCCTTGGACCATCTTATTGACGATGGAATACAGAAATTGCTTCCGAATGTAATACAAAAGGCACAATGCCGACTTAAGTAAAAGAGGACTGACACTCTCTCTTTCTATGATTTGAACCCCTCCTGTGAGTCCAGTTTTAGATTCCGATGCTTCACTTCCGGTTTACTGTATCCCTTGGACCTTCTTATTGACGATGAAACACAGAAATTGCATCCGAATTTAATACAAAAGGCACAATGCCGACTTAAGTACATGAGGACTGACACTCTCACTTTCTATGATTTGAACCTCTCCTGTGAGTCCAGTTTTAGATTCCGATGCTTCACTTCTGGTTTACTGTATCCCTTGGACCTTCTTATTGACGATGAAACACAGAATTTGCATACGAATTTGGTACAAAAGGCACAATGCCGACTTAAGTACAAGAGGACTGACACTCTCGCTTTCTATGATTTGCACCGGTCCCGTGAGTCCAGTTTTAGATTCCGATGCTTCACTTCTGGTTTTACTGTATCCCTTGGACCTTCTTATTGACGATGAAACACAGAAATTGCATCGGAATTTAATACAAAAGGCACAATGCCGACATAAGTACAAGAGGACTGACACTCTAACTTTCTATGATTTCAACCTCTCATGTGAGTCCAGTTTTAGATTCCGATGCTTCACTTCAGGTTTTCTGTATCCCTTGGACCTTCTTATTGACGATGAAATACAGAAATTGCATCCGAATTTAATACTAAAGGCACAATTCCGACTTAAGTAAAAGAGGACTGACACTCTCCCTTTCTATGATTTGAACCTCTCCTGTGAGTCCAGTTTTAGATTCCGATGATTCACTTCAGTTCTACTGTATTCCTTGCACCTTCTTATTGACGATGAAACACAGATGTTGCATCTGAATTTAATACAAAAGGCACAATACCGACCTAAGTACAAGAGGACTGACAATCTCACTTTCTGAGATTTGAACCTCTCCTGTGAGTCCAGTTTTAGATTCCGATGCTTCACTTCAGGTTTACTGTATACCTTGCACCTTCTTATTGACGATGAAACACGGAAATTGCATCGGAATTAAATTCAAAAGGCACAATGCCGACTTAAGTACAAGAGGACTGACAATCTAACTTACTAAGATTTGAACCTCTCCTGTGAGTCCAGTTCTAGATTCTGATGCTTCACTTCAGGTTTACTGCATACCTTGGACCTTCTTAATGACGATGAAACACAGGAATTGCATCCGAATGTAGTACAAAAGGCACAATGCCGACTTTAGTAAAACAGGACTGACACTCTCACTTGCTATGATTTGAACTTCTCCTGTGAGTCCAGTTTTAGATTCCGATGCGTCACTTCAGGTTTACCGTATACCTTCCACCTTCTTATTGACGATAAAACACTGAAATTGCATCGGAATTTAATACAAAAGGCACAATGCCGACATAAGTACAAGAGGACTGACACTCTCATTTTCTATGATTTGAACCTCTCCTGTGGGTCCAGTTTTAGATTCCGATGCTTCACTTCAGATTTACTGTATCCCTCGGACCTTTTAATTGACGATGAAACACGGAAATTGCACCGAATTTGATACAAAAGGCACAATGCCGA
Source organism: Schistocerca americana (assembly GCF_021461395.2). Taxonomy (NCBI): domain Eukaryota; kingdom Metazoa; phylum Arthropoda; class Insecta; order Orthoptera; family Acrididae; genus Schistocerca; species Schistocerca americana. Next base: position 1,928 of record NW_025725407.1, on the reverse strand, counting down.
CTTAGCTACAAGAGGACTGACACTCTCACTTTCTATGATTTGAACCTCTCATGTGAGTCCAGTTTTAGATTCCGATGCTTCACTTTAGGTTTACTGTATACCTAGCAACTTCTTATTGACGATGAAACACAGAAATTGCATCGGAATTTAATACAAAAGGCACAATGCCGACTTAAGTAAAAGAGGACAGACACTCTCACTTTCTATGATTTGAACCTCTCCTGTGAGTCCAGTTTTAGATTCCGATGCTTCACTTCAGGTTTACTGTTTCCCTTGGACCTTCTTATTGACGATGAAACACAGAGTTTGCGACCGAATTTAATACAAAAGGCACGATGCCGACTGAAGTACAAAAGGGCAGACACTCTAACTTTCTATGATTTGAATCTCTCCTGTGAGCCCAGTTTTAGATTCCAATACTTCATTTCAAGTTTACTGTATCCTTTGGACCTTCTTATTGACGATGAAACCCAGAAATTGCATCCGAATTTAATACAAAAGGCACAATGCCGACTTAAGTACATGAGGACTGACAATCTCACTCTCCATGATTTGAGCCTCTCCTATGAGTCCAGTTTTAGATTCCGATGCTTCACTTCAGGTTTACTGTATCCCTTGGACCTTCTTATTGACGATGAAACACAGAAATTGCATCCGAATTTAATACAAAAGGCACAATGCCGACTTAAGTACAAGAGGAATAACACTCTCACTTTCTAGGATTTAAACCTCTCCTGTGAGTCCAGTTTTAGATTCCGATGCTTCACTTCAGGTTTACTGTATCCCTTTGACCTTCTTATTGACGATGGAATACAGAAATTGCATCCGAATATAATACAAAAGGCACAATGCCGACTTACGTAAAAGAGGACTGACACTCTCTCTTTCTATGATTTGAACCTCTCCTGTGAGTCCAGTTTTAGATTCCGATGCTTCATTTCAGGTTTACTGAAACCCTTGGACCTTCTTATTGACGATGAAACACAGAAATTGCATCGGAATTAGATTCAAAAGGCACAATGCCGACATAACTACAAGAGGACTGACACTCTAAATTTCTATGATTTGAACCTCTCCTTTGAGTCCAGTTTTAGATTCCGATGCTTCAATTCAGGTTTACTGTATCCCTTTGACCTTCTTATTGACGATGGAATACAGAAATTGCATCCGAATTTAATACAAAAGGCACAATGCCGACTTAAGTAAAAGAGGACTGACACTCGCTCTTTCTATGATTTGAACCTCTCCAGTGAGTCCAGTTTTAGATTCCGATGCTTCATTTCAGGTTTACTGAATCCCTTGGACCTTCTTATTGACGATGAAACACAGAAATTGCATCGGAATTAGATTAAAAAGGCACAATGCCAACATAACTACAAGAGGACTGACACTCTCTCTTTCTATGATTTGAACCTCTCCTGCAAGTCCAGTTTTAGATTCCGATGCTTCATTTCAGGTTTAATGAATCCCTTGGACCTTCTTATTGACGATGAAACACAGAAATTGCATCGGAATTAGATTCAAAAGGCACAATGCCGACTTAAGTACAAGAGGACTGACACTCTAACTCTCTACACTTTGAACCTCTCCTGTGAGTCCAGTTTTAGATTCCGATGCTTCACTTCTGGTTTACTGTATACCTTGCACCTTCCTATTGACGATGAAACACAGAAATTGCATCAGAATTTAATCCAAAAGGCACAATGCTGACTTAAGTACAAGAGGACTGACAATTTAGCTATGATTTGAACATCTCCTGTGAGTCCAGTTTTAGATTCCGATGCTTCACTTCAGGTGTACTGTATTCCTTGGACCTTCTTATTGACGATGAAACTAAGAAATAGCATCCGAATTTAATACATAAGGCACAATGCCGACTTAAGTAAAAGAGGACTGACACTCTCACTTTCTATGATTTGAAATTCTCC
>NW_025725406.1:0-32918 GCF_021461395.2 Schistocerca americana | reverse complement strand
GGAAAAACAAAACAAAAGAAAAAAAACAACAAAAAAAAAGAAGGAAAAACAACAAGAAACAAAAAAGAAAACAAAAAGTCTATCAATATTAAAATGTAAATGGAAATGGAAATGGACCCAGGTATAACCTCCCTGCACAAATAGCAGAGAGTCCGATGATAATAAAAATGTGCCAGAATGTTAACGTCCCTACAAAACAAACCCAACGATAATATTAATGAAAGAGTGAACCGTATGTAACATTGCAACAGACATAATGAAACCTGATAAATTGTATAAGGGCAGCAGCCGTTGACCTTTGGCCCTGTATTCAGAATAAAAAGAGCCAAAGATCGTTACCCCAATGAAAAAGACACTGAAACACGTATGTAACATAGTAGCGATGGCGAGACATTGTAGCATCTGTGACCAGAGAGTTTGCGCTGGACTGCGCGAGTGTTGCGAGCGGTTCTCAGTCAGTCAGTCAGTCTGTGTAGTTGAGGGCTGTACTCTGTCAGTAGTCGTCGCGTGCAGTACGCTAATAGTCGTCATGCAGAGCGGTCGGTCAGTAGTAGCAGCCGAGTGCGGTTGTGTGATGTAGGCGGTCGGCAACACTGGTCAAGATGGTGAATAAGGTATACTGTTAATTAATATAATCATTAGATAATGAGAAATTGTATTTATTGTAATTATGCTCCAACAAGTTCCCCAATAATAATTTTTATTTCAAAAGCATTTTTCAAACATTTAATCTTTTATTGAACTAAAGAGTTCGTTCCACTTCTTTGAAGAAAAATGTCACTAAAATCACAAAAAAAGAGAATATTATTATTTGCAATGCAGTTCCTCCAAGCGCTGCGCAACAACCAGAGCAGAAATGTGACATCCATTTATTCGGAGGTAAGACTTTAATTCCGATTGTTTTGCACAGGGCCAAAGACCGATATTTCGGTTTAATTGAAGTTTCTTGTCACTGAACGGACTTTTTTAAATGTTGTGTGAAGACTTTATATTTGAGTCAGATTGCGAATTGCACATTGTTGTTGCCATTTTCAATACCTCTCATTGTGGGCGAGGTTACAATTAGCGCAATGTCCATTAGCATCCGTAAATAACATTGTCCATTATTTTAAATATTGCTGGGAGGTTACAACACACACACAAAACAAAAAACAAAAAGAAACAAAAAATTGCATTTATATCCGCTCCTCGATTGTAGATACCCCTTACACAGCTGTGTGCAATGAATGAGTGCTGGCTGGTAATTAATTGCACTCCTTGGAGGGAAATGCCATAGGAAGTAGTCTTTAAAAAGTGAATGTTTTTCGTTAAGAGACAAAAGTTACTTTAGAAAAAAAGTAATAGTGGGGCTTGTGTTGTTGAACAAAATAAGTACAATGAACATACGTTATCAGATTTGCGCAATGCAGCGTCACACCACCTCTTGATTATAACACAATATACTATACATCGTCCCGAACCGTGACCAGAGTCGCGAGACGAGCAGAGCACGCCGCCGACGCCCGCTCAGTACAACCGTCCACCCGCTACTACTGTCGACCGACTACTACCTCTCCCGACTCGCGCTACAATATATATAACAACTGTTCCTGGCGACCCGGTGCGTGCCACTACTGTCGTCTGGCGCGGTCCAAGCGCCGACTAGCAGCGATAAAGAACTCTCTGGTCAGACAGAGATGCTGTCATGCCTCGCCATCGCTCTGGTAATGAATACATACGTGTTGCAGCGTGCGTACCACCGGAACACGCAGTGGCGGAGCCAAAGACTGTGTTGTCGAGGTCGAGTGCGAGTGGGAAGAGAGGCAGCGTCGGCACGGAGATGCAAGCGAGCGCGAGACGCACGGGGGCTGCGGCGTGGCGCGTTTGCGGTCGGCGCCTTTGGTGGCAACGGCCGGGACAAGCAGCGGTGTATGGTGTGGTGCGGGGCGGACAGGGGCGGCGGTGGACGGGGAGGAGGCGGCGCGACGACGGCATGGGGGCGAAAACGGGGACGGGGGACGGCGGATGTTGAGAGGCGTCACGCGCGGACAGGACACAGACACAGAGACACACAGAGTGGAAAGGGAGGGTGCGCGGTAGTAGTTGGGAATGTGCGTACCGTGCGGGATGGGAGTGGGCGAGGAACACGGTCGTGGCCCCTGTTTTGGGTGCGTGTGATGACGTCGGTGTGTTGTGGGAAGGGAAGGTGCTGTGGCGGCGGCGCGTAATGGGCGTAGGCCGAAAAGAGAAAGGAACGTGGGCAGTGTGTTGGCAAGCGTCGGTTCGACTGCGACGTTGATGGGCAGGGCAGGGCAAGGTTAATGGTGGTAGGAGTAGGCGTGTGGGCGCAAAAAATCTGCCGCTGCAGGCGGTGCCGTAACCGCCATGGCGGGAAGGAGAGAGGGCCAAAGAAAGAAAGAAAGAAGAAAAAAAAGGAGGGGGGGGGGGGGCGAAAGTGGAGAGGCGGTGGTGTGAGAAGGGCGGGGGCGGAAGGAAGGCAGGAAGGACAAGAGGCGAGGCGACGGCTTGCTTTGTGTATCGGTCGGTCTCTGGCTATGCTTCGTTTTCTGCAGCAGGGTCGGTGCGCGGCGTGGCTCGCGGCAGTGGGAACGCCTGGTGGCTGGACGGCCAGCAATGCGGTTGGATGGGCGGCCACAGCACCGCACCTGTGCCCGAGGAGGAGACGCTGGCGGCGGGCCCTGAGGTGAGGCCGGCTCGGCTGGGGCTGTGGATGTGTAGGTGTGCGCCGCTGCTGCAACAACGAGTAAAACGCGAGAAGAAGGGATGGCGGTAGAGAGGAAAAAAAAAAAAAAGGTCGTGTTGTGTTGATGCGCAGGCAGACGCGTACAGAGGGACGAGCCCGGTCTGCAGCAGGGTGTGGCCGTGCCGAGTGCAGAGCAGCGGCGGCTCGGTTCGGTTCGGCCCGGCCCGGCGGGCCGCGCTGTTGTCGCGGACGTGAGCGCCCCCTGGCGGGTGGCCGGAGGCGGCGCGGCGTGTTGGACGTGTGGCTGGTGGCAGTGCACAATTTGCGAGTGGCTGGCGGTGTGGTGTGGCGGTTGGCGCGTCGGGCGGCGGAGAGGTATGTGTTGCGGGCGCCCTTTGCTGCGCTGCGTCGTTGCGTGTGCCGTACAGGGCGGGCGCTTGTCGACTGTGTGGGCGGTGTGGCGAATTGGCGTGAAACGGCTGCCGAGAGGTGTGTGGTAGCGAGCCGGTCGGTGGTGTCAGTGCGAAGGGGAATGTGCGTGCGTTTGGCGGTTTCGGTGTGCTTTTTGCGGCGTGAGAGTGGGAATTAGTGGGGCCGGCTGTTGTGTTGGTTCCTTGTGTCTTGTGTCGCGTAGCTTGATGGCAACGTGGAAGGACGCCGGTTTCGTTTCGAGCCTTGCGTGTGGTTGTCGACGTTGACTGGTTGGCGTGTGCCGATGCACGTGCATGTGTGGGTCGCGAGTGCGTTTTTGGCTGGCTGTGTGTGTGTGTGTGTGTGTGTTTTGGGGGGGAAGGGGGAGGCGGTGGTGAAAGTGCAGTCGTTGCCACGGGCGTCGTCGGGTGGGGCTGGGGCTGTGCGTCGTGGCGGAAAGGTGGTAGGTTGCGGGAAGCGAGCCCGTCGTTGACGGTGTCGCGTGAGTTGTGAATCGAGTGGGGCGCGGGGCGCGGGACAGGAGCAGCGTGCCGCTGCGTCGTGGTCGTCAGCAGAGGCTGTGCGTGTGCTTGTCCTTTTGTGGGCGGTTCGTGCGAGGCGTTTTTGTTTTGTGTTGCCCTAGTTGTTAGTTTATTTTGTTTGTGTTTGTTATTTTGAGACGACGACTGGTTGGTGGCGTGCGCGCGAAGTGGCGGTGTGCGCTTCCCGTGTCGTTTGTGTTGTTTGGTTTTTTTGTTTTTGTGTGTTTTTTTTTTTTTTTTTTTTTGCACTGGGCCCCGGTGGGTGGGTGCGTGTGTGTCGATTGCCGGCTGGCGAGAGGTGCGCCATCGGCGGGGTGGGTCGCCGGCACAAGTAGAGGCGGCGGCGTTGTTGCTGTTGTTGTGTGGTGTTTGTTTTGTTCGGCTGTGTCGGCGAGCTGTGTTGCGGTGCGTGTGAATGGTGGTGCAAAAGTGCTGGCGTTGGGGCTGCGACTGCGACGGCGGCGAGCCGCGGGCGCGCCATTGATAGTGATGTTGTGAACAGCGGCTGTGTACGGTAGTGGTGTTGTTGTAGCACGACGTGCATCCGGGCCGGCGCGGAAAGCGCAGTTGCGGGCGGTTGCCCTTCGGTGCCAGCCATGTCGCGTGAGCGGCGGGTTGCTCTGGTGTCGACACGTGGTGCTCTGGGTTGTTGTGTGGTGCCCTTTGGCCGGTGGGGGTGGTTCGCGTGTGTCTCGTTCGCGCTCGGTGTCTGGTCGTGGTCGTGGTCGTGCTGCTCCCCCGTCTGTCGGCGGTTTCCGACGTCGTCTGTACGTTTTTGTTCGTTTGCGGCGTGCCTGCCGACGTCGTCCCGTCGCGACCTTTCAACCGAAAGTGTGGCGCCCGAAGGTGAACGAACGTAACCCTGACCTCGGCGCTTTACGCTGAGCCGAGCGAACCGAACCGAACCTAACGTGTGGTGTGGCGAGGTGAGCTCAGCCTGTGAGCCCCTAACGTCTACGTAAGGTAAGCTGTCCGGCTCACGCCTCACGTTTGAACGCTTTTGTAACCTACGTTTGACGCTTCTTAACCTAGCACTGACCCCTTAACCTAACGTGTAACCTAACCTAACCTAACCTAACCTAACCTAACCTCTGACGCCTGACGTGTTTGAATGCTTAACCTAAGTTTGACGCTTAACCTAACCCAAGTCCCCTTAACCTAACCCACGTCCACCTAACCTAACCTAACGTAGACGTGTAAACGTAATGTGTAACGCGTAACGTGTAAGGTCGGCTGTCGTGTGTGCTTGACGGCAGATTGGGTTGGTCTGTAGATTCGGATTGCGGTTTGCCTCGGTCGAGGGGTTGGGTCGGAAGCGGCGAGGGGCGGCGGCGCCTGTTGCGCAGGCGGCGTCCGTTTGCGGCGGGCAATTGTTGAGAAACGGCTGTGAATGTTGGCGGGCGAGAGGAGGAGGACGGCGCGCGATGTGGCCCGACGGCTGCGGGCCGATCGGGAAACGGCGGGAGGGCGACGGAAGGCGATGGGGCGGCGGAGGCGCGTTTGCACGGCCGTCATCGCCGCACGCCTCGGCTTGTGTGGCTGTGGCGCCGGCCGCGCTGGCCGGGCTGCCGCGGCGACGGTGTGGGAGTTTTGCCGAAGGTTTGGCCATTGTGGCGGGTCGTCGGCTGGGGCTGTGGGGGCGGCATTTGGGCGGGGGCGGCGATTCTCGGCGGGCCGACCCAGGCTGTAGCGCGCGGTAGCTGCAGTTTGGCCGTGGTTTGCGGCGCTGCCGTGGCGACTGGTTGGCGACTGTGGTGTGGCTGTGTGTAGCCCCATCCTCGGTGGTTTGAAAGGCGCGGGCGGTTGTGGCGCAGGTTTGGGGCTGCTCCGCACAGGCTGTCGGACGTTGGGCGGTAGCAAGCGCGGGAGGCGCGGCGCGGCGGCGCGCAGAGTGGCGGCCGCTCTCTCGGCCGTCCGCGCCCGCCCGCGACACTGGCTGGGCCTTGTGATTCTCTGCTCTTGTGCTTGCGTGCCTGCCGTCCCGCTCGCTCTCGCTGTGTGTTACGCGCGTCGTCGAAATGGCAGATCAGGCGGCTACGAACGAGACTGCTGCGGCACCCGCCGCCACCGGCACTACGAAGAAGGCCAAGTCTGCGTCGTCTGCGAAGAAGCCGCGCGCCAAGCCTGCGCACCCGCGCACCTCTGAGATGGTGACGGCCGCCATCAAGAGTCTGAAGGAGCGCGGCGGGTCGTCGCTGCAGGCGATCAAGAAGTACATAGCCGCGCACTACAAGCTGGACGCGGAGAAGCTGGCGCCGTTTATCAAGAAGTACCTCAAGTCGGCCGTCGTGGCGGGCGAGCTGGTGCAGACGAAGGGGAAGGGCGCGTCCGGCTCGTTCAAGCTTGCCGGCGCCGGCGGCGGGGGGGGCGGCCGAGGGCGGCAAGGCTCGTGCTGGCGGTGCCAAGAAGAAGCGCGCCGCTCCGGCCAGCAAGGAGAAGAAGGGCGCCCGTGCGGCCGGCGCAAAGAAGGCTGGTGGCGTGAAGGCGGCGACCGGTCGGAAGGCGGGCGCCGCCAAGAAGGCGTCTGCGGCGTCGGCCGCTCCCGCGGGTGCGAAGAAGGCGGCTGCGGCCAAGCCGGCCAAGGCCAAGTCGCCGTCGAAGGCGAAGAAGGCCGCCAAGGTTCCGACGAAGAAGCCGAAGGCGCCGCGCCCGAAGAAGGCGACGACGCCGTCTAAGGCGAAGGCTTCGCCCAAGAAGAAGAAGTAGAGTAGAGGAGAAAGAGATGGGAAAGGAAGGGTTTGGCGCTTGACTCCGTCGTCCCCACCCCCCGTCGTCGTCTAGTGGCGCGCAAGAGACGCGCGGCCCAAAACGGCCCTTCTCAGGGCCATCAAAGCACGTCGGGGAAGGTTTTGATTGTCGTGTTGCGTTTGGTGTGGGTGTCTGTCTGGCGTTTCTGTATGCCCGTGGGGATGCTGTTTGCGTGCCGTGGTGGTTGGATTGCGGGGGTCGGTGGCGGGTGTGGGCGGCGGTAGCGGTAAGCGGTGTTGTTGTTGTTGTTGTTGTCGTGGTTGATTGTCGCCGTGTTTGTTTTGTGGCGGCGGCCGACGGTTGGTTTTCTGTCACGTTGTTTTGTTTGAATACGTTGGTTGGCTTGCCTGCGTTCGTTCTTCTCGGATGTCTGTCTTGTCGAGTCGTGTCTGGTCTTTGTTTTGTTCCTTTGTGTGTGTGTGTGTTATGTTTTGCAACGGGGGGGCACGTTGAGATGCGGAAGGAGTCGGCGGGGATTTCGGTGGCGTGTAGAGCGAGCGAGCGCGCCTGCCTGGCCGTTGGCCGTCGGAGTGGAGTGCGGGTTTTTTTTGTTTTCGAAACGAAAGCGGCGGCCGGCCAGCCACCCGTGCGGTGTGACGTCGGCCGTTGGGTATTGTGCGCTTTGAGCGCCGGGGAGGGATGATGTGTGATTGTTGCGCGCTGCTAGCAGGCAGGCAGAGTGAGCGGGTGTGGCGGACGGACGGGAAGTGGTGGTTTTTGTTTTTGGGTTGCGGGGCGAGAGGCAGGCGACCGACAAAGTTTGCTCGCGACGGAGAGATGTTAGTGGCCCTGAAAAGGGCCGTTTTTGTTTGTGCGGTGCGGTGCCGCGGCGCGGTTTAGGCGCGCTCGCCGCGGATGCGGCGCGCGAGCTGGATGTCCTTGGGCATGATGGTGACGCGCTTGGCGTGGATTGCGCACAGGTTGGTGTCTTCGAAGAGGCCGACGAGGTAGGCCTCGCTGGCCTCCTGCAGGGCCATGACTGCGGAGCTCTGGAAGCGCAGGTCGGTCTTGAAGTCCTGGGCGATCTCGCGCACTAGGCGCTGGAATGGCAGCTTGCGGATGAGCAGCTCTGTGCTCTTCTGGTAGCGCCTGATTTCTCGCAGGGCGACGGTGCCCGGCCTGTAGCGGTGGGGCTTCTTGACGCCTCCGGTGGCGGGCGCGCTCTTCCTCGCCGCCTTGGTGGCGAGCTGTTTGCGCGGCGCCTTTCCGCCGGTGGACTTGCGGGCCGTTTGCTTTGTGCGGGCCATGGCGGTAGCGGTAGCGGTAGCGGAGGCGGCGTGCGTGGAGGTTAGGTGCGGCGCGGCGTCCGGTGCTGCCTTGACAACGGGCCCGCGCGCCTCCGTGCTGCGCTTATATGCCCTCGGTTGCGCGTGGTGGGGGAGGGCGGGCCAGAGTCTATATAGGGGGGCGGCGGGCGCGCTGGGCGCAGACCGTAGCCGACTCGCCAGCCGCTGCAGCTGCTGTTTGTGCACGTTTTGCTTTGCCCGAGGAAGGAAGGATGACAGGCCGCGGCAAGGGAGGAAAGGGGCTCGGCAAGGGTGGCGCCAAGCGGCACCGCAAGGTGTTGCGCGACAACATCCAGGGCATCACGAAGCCCGCCATCCGCCGCCTGGCTCGCAGGGGCGGCGTGAAGCGCATCTCTGGTCTGATCTACGAGGAGACCCGCGGGGTGCTGAAGGTGTTCCTGGAGAACGTGATCCGCGACGCGGTGACGTACACTGAGCACGCCAAGCGCAAGACTGTGACGGCCATGGACGTGGTGTACGCCCTGAAGAGGCAGGGGCGCACCCTGTACGGTTTCGGCGGTTAGGCTGCGTCGCAGCGGGCGCTGGCCTTCCCGCGGCCGTGCTTGTGGGTGGGAGAGACTAGAAAACGGCCCTTTTCAGGGCCACCACACTGTTCGGAAGTTGAAAAGTGCGAAAGAGTCTGTGTTGTTGCTGCGTGTGTGCGCGCTGTGTTGTTTGTTTGTTTGTTTCTTTCTTTCCGTTTGAGCGACGTGATGTGACTGGGAGGGGAGAAGGAAAGGAAACGTGTCATGTGGCTGGCTGTGTGTGGAGCTGCTTCGTTTGTGTGTCTTTGTATCGATCGCGACGGAGATGGCGGGCGGGCTGTGTGTTGTTGTGCGAGAGGCGGTGATTATTTGCTTGCGTGGTTTGTCTCTGTGTGTTTGTTTGCGGCGGCGTTGGGGTTTCCGAGGCAAGGCGTGTGGGCATAGGCGGCCGGATCAGCTGTTTCGTTCGTGTCGACGGCCGTTGCGCGCGGGAGTGGAGGGCGGTGTGTCGACACGCCTCCCTTTAACAATGGTCATTATTGCTGCCGTTGTCGGTTTGGAAGGCGACTGCGACGGTGCAAAATGTGTGCGTGTGTGTGTGTGTTGGGCCACACGGGCTGTGTGGACGACAAGATGGCGGACGTGCGCCGGCGGCGGCTGTGCTGTGACAGTGCAAAGTTAAAACAAAACAAGGTGCGGCGAGGACGACTGAAATTTTGCTTTGGACGTAGGTTTGTGTGGTGGCCCTGAAAAGGGCCGATTGTTGTGGGCCGAGCCGGCAAAGCGCGTTGCGTGCAGGGGAGCACGCGGCGCTGCGATTGCCTGGCCTCCTTTAGGCCTTCTTCTCGGTCTTCTTTGGCAGCAGGACGGCCTGGATGTTGGGCAGGACACCACCCTGTGCGATGGTGACGCCCGACAGGAGCTTGTTGAGCTCCTCGTCGTTGCGGATGGCAAGCTGCAGGTGGCGCGGGATGATGCGCGTCTTCTTGTTGTCGCGGGCCGCGTTTCCGGCCAGCTCGAGCACCTCAGCCGCGAGGTACTCCATGACGGCGGCGAGGTAGACGGGCGCCCCGGCGCCGACGCGCCTCTGCGTAGTTTCCCTTGCGCAGGAGGCGGTGGATTCTGCCGACCGGGAACTGGAGCCCAGCCCTGCTTGAGCGGGACTTTGACTTGCCCTTGACTTTGCCTCCCTTTCCGCGTCCGGACATGGCGATGGGCTAGCGACGGTGCACACGAAACGGAAACGAAAACGACCGGTGCGAGCGGCAGCGAGTCGAGCAGCGGAGTGCGTGCCGGCGCAGCCGGGGTGGGGGTGCTTTATGGGCTCGGGTGCGGCGGCCGGTTGCGCGCGCGCCCCATTGGTCGGCGGCCGCAACAGGGCGAGCTGGTAAAGGTGCGGCGGCGGCTGGCGGCGGGTGCCACTGTGTGGGGAGACGCTGACTAGAGCGGAGCGCTTGCTACTGGTGTTGCTGCTGCCGTACGTTGGTTGGAGATGCCGCCCAAGACTAGCGGGAAGGCCGCCAAGAAGGCTGGCAAGGCGCAGAAGAACATTTCGAAGGGCGACAAGAAGAAGAAGCGCAAGAGGAAGGAGAGCTATGCCATCTACATCTACAAGGTGCTGAAGCAGGTGCACCCTGACACGGGCATCTCGTCGAAGGCGATGAGCATCATGAACAGCTTCGTGAACGACATTTTCGAGCGCATTGCGGCCGAGGCTTCTCGCCTGGCGCACTACAACAAGCGCTCGACCATCACGTCCCGCGAGATCCAGACCGCTGTGCGGCTGTTGCTGCCTGGCGAGCTGGCCAAGCACGCCGTGAGCGAGGGCACGAAGGCGGTGACCAAGTACACGAGCTCCAAGTAAGGAGGTGGCTCTGGAATGGAAGGAAGGATGGAGAAGGCTCCTCCGTTGCGAGAGCGGCGAAACGGCCCTTTTCAGGGCCACCAACTTGCCTTTTGCGGGAAGGGCGGAATTGTTGTTGTTGTTGTTGTTTGTGTGGACGGCTGTGATGTATGTGTGCATTTTGATTGTGGGTGGGGGGGCGCGTCAAAGCGTGTTGCGCGGGGTACGGCCACGAGGTTGGTCGCCGTGGCGTGGAATGGTGGCACGCCTCGTTGGCGTGGTTTTTGACCCATTGGTGTTGTTGGGGTGTGTGTGTGTTTGTGTGTTACCCGTCTGCGAGGGGGGACAGTGCGATCGGCGACTTTTGTGTCACCGTAACGACGGCCGTTTGCGGGTTTGTTTTTTTGCACATCATACATGGCGAGGGTGAAATGTGAAATGTTTTTGTTTGGTTTGTTTTTGCCGCCCACTATTCCCTTTGCTGTACGCCGAGTTTGACAATGGTGCGACGTAACTGCAGCGTGGAGGTGTGTGAGTGACGTTGAAATGAACGTGCCATTAAGACGCATTGTTGTTGTATTGTACTGTACGTGTACGGCGACACGCACGATGATGTACCATTCGACTCTGATGTTTGATAGCCGTGTCTGACTGATTGCGTACGACGCACGCACACCGATGTCGTCATTCAAGATGCACGCTAGACGGCGGCGGCGGCGGCGGCGCCGGTCGTTTGTTTGGCGAATGTCTGTACACGTGTTTGTCTGTGTCCATCCGGTATGTATTTGTTTGTTTGTTTGAAAGTGTTTTGTGTGTCGGTGACGTGGTCCGATCCGTCGCCCCCTGAGTAACTGTCGATCGGCGCGATAGACCGGCGTCACGCAACTGAACCGAAGTCTTGGGCACACCCGTCATACTGTTGTACACCGTCGCGCTGAGAACGGTAACGAAAGGTTGACTCTGATCGGTCGAATGTCTGGGCAGAACGTGAGGAATGAGGCAAGAGTGCAAGGAGGGGGGGGCAAAAGAGAGAGGAAGGGAAAAAGGGGAGAAACGCATTCGTAGAGCAACGGAACGTTCCCGTGTCGGAGGCGTATTGGAGCCGCACTGAAATGCGTTTAACGGCGGCGCGGCTGCAAGTGTCTGCCGTGGTGAACGTTACCTTTGACGGCTGCATTGGGCTTTGCCTTTGCTTTCGCTTTCGCTTTCGCTTTCCCGGATGTACGTAACGTTTGTTGATATGGTTCTGAGGAAGAGTGTATGACAGTGCCGTGCCGTCCATGTTCGTGTGCCCTCCCATTGTGTGTATGCTATTGTCTGTGTACTTGAATGATGTATGTAGGTGTTAGTGGACATGTTTTACCAGTGGGGGGAAATGGATCGTCGATAGTTGCCGTCACTCTGTCACGGTCGAGATGACGCACCCTCCGTACAGAAAGGTGTCGAGAAAGTGAGTGTGTGTGTGTGTGTGTGTGTGTGTGTGTGCGTGCGTGCGTCCGTGAATTGGCAGTGTTTGGAGGTGGGCGTGCCCTGCATGTGGCCCGGAAAAGGCTGTTCGTTAGGCGGTAGTGTTGTGTGGACAGGGGAGGGGCATGCGTAACGCTGCTGGCATGGCATTTCGGGAGATGGGAGGGGGCAAACGAGGAAACGAGGAGCGGCGGCCAAAGACGGGACGGGGAGGGGCGCGGTGTGGGTGGCTTGCGCCTGTGCTCGGCGTTGTGGTTTGTGCAAAAGAGGAGGAGAAAAACAATGTGAGTTGCCAGGGAGGGGAGCGGTGTTGTGTTGTGGTTGTCGTGGTGTAGCCGCAGACGCGGCTGTCAGTGAACGTGGCGAGACGGACGGATGCGCGGAGGGGCGGGGGCGGGGGCGGCGCATTTCGCCGGTGCCGTGCCGTGCCGTGCCGTGCCTGAAAGCCGCGTGGTCGCTGTGTTGTTGGTGGCGTGGGGGCGAGGAGAGTACCGTACGGGTGTGCTTGTGCGCCGGAAATGGCACACTGCGCCCGCCCGTCTTGGAGGCTGATGGCTGTGGTGTGGAAATGGGGCGCGGTGATGTTGAAGCACAGAAAAGAAACCAAGAAAACGGAAGGCGTGATGCGGCGGTGGTGGTGAGAGCGGGAAAAACAAAACAAAAGAAAAAAAACAACAAAAAAAAAGAAGGAAAAACAACAAGAAACAAAAAAGAAAACAAAAAGTCTATCAATATTAAAATGTAAATGGAAATGGAAATGGACCCAGGTATAACCTCCCTGCACAAATAGCAGAGAGTCCGATGATAATAAAAATGTGCCAGAATGTTAACGTCCCTACAAAACAAACCCAACGATAATATTAATGAAAGAGTGAACCGTATGTAACATTGCAACAGACATAATGAAACCTGATAAATTGTATAAGGGCAGCAGCCGTTGACCTTTGGCCCTGTATTCAGAATAAAAAGAGCCAAAGATCGTTACCCCAATGAAAAAGACACTGAAACACGTATGTAACATAGTAGCGATGGCGAGACATTGTAGCATCTGTGACCAGAGAGTTTGCGCTGGACTGCGCGAGTGTTGCGAGCGGTTCTCAGTCAGTCAGTCAGTCTGTGTAGTTGAGGGCTGTACTCTGTCAGTAGTCGTCGCGTGCAGTACGCTAATAGTCGTCATGCAGAGCGGTCGGTCAGTAGTAGCAGCCGAGTGCGGTTGTGTGATGTAGGCGGTCGGCAACACTGGTCAAGATGGTGAATAAGGTATACTGTTAATTAATATAATCATTAGATAATGAGAAATTGTATTTATTGTAATTATGCTCCAACAAGTTCCCCAATAATAATTTTTATTTCAAAAGCATTTTTCAAACATTTAATCTTTTATTGAACTAAAGAGTTCGTTCCACTTCTTTGAAGAAAAATGTCACTAAAATCACAAAAAAAGAGAATATTATTATTTGCAATGCAGTTCCTCCAAGCGCTGCGCAACAACCAGAGCAGAAATGTGACATCCATTTATTCGGAGGTAAGACTTTAATTCCGATTGTTTTGCACAGGGCCAAAGACCGATATTTCGGTTTAATTGAAGTTTCTTGTCACTGAACGGACTTTTTTAAATGTTGTGTGAAGACTTTATATTTGAGTCAGATTGCGAATTGCACATTGTTGTTGCCATTTTCAATACCTCTCATTGTGGGCGAGGTTACAATTAGCGCAATGTCCATTAGCATCCGTAAATAACATTGTCCATTATTTTAAATATTGCTGGGAGGTTACAACACACACACAAAACAAAAAACAAAAAGAAACAAAAAATTGCATTTATATCCGCTCCTCGATTGTAGATACCCCTTACACAGCTGTGTGCAATGAATGAGTGCTGGCTGGTAATTAATTGCACTCCTTGGAGGGAAATGCCATAGGAAGTAGTCTTTAAAAAGTGAATGTTTTTCGTTAAGAGACAAAAGTTACTTTAGAAAAAAAGTAATAGTGGGGCTTGTGTTGTTGAACAAAATAAGTACAATGAACATACGTTATCAGATTTGCGCAATGCAGCGTCACACCACCTCTTGATTATAACACAATATACTATACATCGTCCCGAACCGTGACCAGAGTCGCGAGACGAGCAGAGCACGCCGCCGACGCCCGCTCAGTACAACCGTCCACCCGCTACTACTGTCGACCGACTACTACCTCTCCCGACTCGCGCTACAATATATATAACAACTGTTCCTGGCGACCCGGTGCGTGCCACTACTGTCGTCTGGCGCGGTCCAAGCGCCGACTAGCAGCGATAAAGAACTCTCTGGTCAGACAGAGATGCTGTCATGCCTCGCCATCGCTCTGGTAATGAATACATACGTGTTGCAGCGTGCGTACCACCGGAACACGCAGTGGCGGAGCCAAAGACTGTGTTGTCGAGGTCGAGTGCGAGTGGGAAGAGAGGCAGCGTCGGCACGGAGATGCAAGCGAGCGCGAGACGCACGGGGGCTGCGGCGTGGCGCGTTTGCGGTCGGCGCCTTTGGTGGCAACGGCCGGGACAAGCAGCGGTGTATGGTGTGGTGCGGGGCGGACAGGGGCGGCGGTGGACGGGGAGGAGGCGGCGCGACGACGGCATGGGGGCGAAAACGGGACGGGGGACGGCGG
Source organism: Schistocerca americana (assembly GCF_021461395.2). NCBI lineage: Eukaryota > Metazoa > Arthropoda > Insecta > Orthoptera > Acrididae > Schistocerca > Schistocerca americana. The sequence goes on along the minus strand of NW_025725406.1, from coordinate 18,804 downwards.
ATGTTGAGAGGCGTCACGCGCGGACAGGACACAGACACAGAGACACACAGAGTGGAAAGGGAGGGTGCGCGGTAGTAGTTGGGAATGTGCGTACCGTGCGGGATGGGAGTGGGCGAGGAACACGGTCGTGGCCCCTGTTTTGGGTGCGTGTGATGACGTCGGTGTGTTGTGGGAAGGGAAGGTGCTGTGGCGGCGGCGCGTAATGGGCGTAGGCCGAAAAGAGAAAGGAACGTGGGCAGTGTGTTGGCAAGCGTCGGTTCGACTGCGACGTTGATGGGCAGGGCAGGGCAAGGTTAATGGTGGTAGGAGTAGGCGTGTGGGCGCAAAAAATCTGCCGCTGCAGGCGGTGCCGTAACCGCCATGGCGGGAAGGAGAGAGGGCCAAAGAAAGAAAGAAAGAAGAAAAAAAAGGAGGGGGGGGGGGGCGAAAGTGGAGAGGCGGTGGTGTGAGAAGGGCGGGGGCGGAAGGAAGGCAGGAAGGACAAGAGGCGAGGCGACGGCTTGCTTTGTGTATCGGTCGGTCTCTGGCTATGCTTCGTTTTCTGCAGCAGGGTCGGTGCGCGGCGTGGCTCGCGGCAGTGGGAACGCCTGGTGGCTGGACGGCCAGCAATGCGGTTGGATGGGCGGCCACAGCACCGCACCTGTGCCCGAGGAGGAGACGCTGGCGGCGGGCCCTGAGGTGAGGCCGGCTCGGCTGGGGCTGTGGATGTGTAGGTGTGCGCCGCTGCTGCAACAACGAGTAAAACGCGAGAAGAAGGGATGGCGGTAGAGAGGAAAAAAAAAAAAAAGGTCGTGTTGTGTTGATGCGCAGGCAGACGCGTACAGAGGGACGAGCCCGGTCTGCAGCAGGGTGTGGCCGTGCCGAGTGCAGAGCAGCGGCGGCTCGGTTCGGTTCGGCCCGGCCCGGCGGGCCGCGCTGTTGTCGCGGACGTGAGCGCCCCCTGGCGGGTGGCCGGAGGCGGCGCGGCGTGTTGGACGTGTGGCTGGTGGCAGTGCACAATTTGCGAGTGGCTGGCGGTGTGGTGTGGCGGTTGGCGCGTCGGGCGGCGGAGAGGTATGTGTTGCGGGCGCCCTTTGCTGCGCTGCGTCGTTGCGTGTGCCGTACAGGGCGGGCGCTTGTCGACTGTGTGGGCGGTGTGGCGAATTGGCGTGAAACGGCTGCCGAGAGGTGTGTGGTAGCGAGCCGGTCGGTGGTGTCAGTGCGAAGGGGAATGTGCGTGCGTTTGGCGGTTTCGGTGTGCTTTTTGCGGCGTGAGAGTGGGAATTAGTGGGGCCGGCTGTTGTGTTGGTTCCTTGTGTCTTGTGTCGCGTAGCTTGATGGCAACGTGGAAGGACGCCGGTTTCGTTTCGAGCCTTGCGTGTGGTTGTCGACGTTGACTGGTTGGCGTGTGCCGATGCACGTGCATGTGTGGGTCGCGAGTGCGTTTTTGGCTGGCTGTGTGTGTGTGTGTGTGTGTGTTTTGGGGGGGAAGGGGGAGGCGGTGGTGAAAGTGCAGTCGTTGCCACGGGCGTCGTCGGGTGGGGCTGGGGCTGTGCGTCGTGGCGGAAAGGTGGTAGGTTGCGGGAAGCGAGCCCGTCGTTGACGGTGTCGCGTGAGTTGTGAATCGAGTGGGGCGCGGGGCGCGGGACAGGAGCAGCGTGCCGCTGCGTCGTGGTCGTCAGCAGAGGCTGTGCGTGTGCTTGTCCTTTTTGTGGGCGGTTCGTGCGAGGCGTTTTTGTTTTGTGTTGCCCTAGTTGTTAGTTTATTTTGTTTGTGTTTGTTATTTTGAGACGACGACTGGTTGGTGGCGTGCGCGCGAAGTGGCGGTGTGCGCTTCCCGTGTCGTTTGTGTTGTTTGGTTTTTTTGTTTTTGTGTGTTTTTTTTTTTTTTTTTTTTTGCACTGGGCCCCGGTGGGTGGGTGCGTGTGTGTCGATTGCCGGCTGGCGAGAGGTGCGCCATCGGCGGGGTGGGTCGCCGGCACAAGTAGAGGCGGCGGCGTTGTTGCTGTTGTTGTGTGGTGTTTGTTTTGTTCGGCTGTGTCGGCGAGCTGTGTTGCGGTGCGTGTGAATGGTGGTGCAAAAGTGCTGGCGTTGGGGCTGCGACTGCGACGGCGGCGAGCCGCGGGCGCGCCATTGATAGTGATGTTGTGAACAGCGGCTGTGTACGGTAGTGGTGTTGTTGTAGCACGACGTGCATCCGGGCCGGCGCGGAAAGCGCAGTTGCGGGCGGTTGCCCTTCGGTGCCAGCCATGTCGCGTGAGCGGCGGGTTGCTCTGGTGTCGACACGTGGTGCTCTGGGTTGTTGTGTGGTGCCCTTTGGCCGGTGGGGGTGGTTCGCGTGTGTCTCGTTCGCGCTCGGTGTCTGGTCGTGGTCGTGGTCGTGCTGCTCCCCCGTCTGTCGGCGGTTTCCGACGTCGTCTGTACGTTTTTGTTCGTTTGCGGCGTGCCTGCCGACGTCGTCCCGTCGCGACCTTTCAACCGAAAGTGTGGCGCCCGAAGGTGAACGAACGTAACCCTGACCTCGGCGCTTTACGCTGAGCCGAGCGAACCGAACCGAACCTAACGTGTGGTGTGGCGAGGTGAGCTCAGCCTGTGAGCCCCTAACGTCTACGTAAGGTAAGCTGTCCGGCTCACGCCTCACGTTTGAACGCTTTTGTAACCTACGTTTGACGCTTCTTAACCTAGCACTGACCCCTTAACCTAACGTGTAACCTAACCTAACCTAACCTAACCTAACCTAACCTCTGACGCCTGACGTGTTTGAATGCTTAACCTAAGTTTGACGCTTAACCTAACCCAAGTCCCCTTAACCTAACCCACGTCCACCTAACCTAACCTAACGTAGACGTGTAAACGTAATGTGTAACGCGTAACGTGTAAGGTCGGCTGTCGTGTGTGCTTGACGGCAGATTGGGTTGGTCTGTAGATTCGGATTGCGGTTTGCCTCGGTCGAGGGGTTGGGTCGGAAGCGGCGAGGGGCGGCGGCGCCTGTTGCGCAGGCGGCGTCCGTTTGCGGCGGGCAATTGTTGAGAAACGGCTGTGAATGTTGGCGGGCGAGAGGAGGAGGACGGCGCGCGATGTGGCCCGACGGCTGCGGGCCGATCGGGAAACGGCGGGAGGGCGACGGAAGGCGATGGGGCGGCGGAGGCGCGTTTGCACGGCCGTCATCGCCGCACGCCTCGGCTTGTGTGGCTGTGGCGCCGGCCGCGCTGGCCGGGCTGCCGCGGCGACGGTGTGGGAGTTTTGCCGAAGGTTTGGCCATTGTGGCGGGTCGTCGGCTGGGGCTGTGGGGGCGGCATTTGGGCGGGGGCGGCGATTCTCGGCGGGCCGACCCAGGCTGTAGCGCGCGGTAGCTGCAGTTTGGCCGTGGTTTGCGGCGCTGCCGTGGCGACTGGTTGGCGACTGTGGTGTGGCTGTGTGTAGCCCCATCCTCGGTGGTTTGAAAGGCGCGGGCGGTTGTGGCGCAGGTTTGGGGCTGCTCCGCACAGGCTGTCGGACGTTGGGCGGTAGCAAGCGCTCCATCCGCGTACTTAAGGCTAACTTAAATTAGCTGCTTGGTGCAGAGTTTACCTTGCGGCATTTTCTGCTTCTGCTGAGGTGTCATGTGGGTATGTTGTCATCTTTATTTAATGTGTAACATCAGTGTGTGCGGGACGTCATGTTTTCATCAGGTGTTGGGCTTCCTTTGGGCGTCAGGGTATGAAGGGGGATGGCAGTGCTTTTCTGCTTCAAGTCTTCATCTGTCGAGCATGGCCACTGGCCGTCGATAGCGGTCTCTGGGATTAGCAGGAGCCCCCAGCGCTCTGATGAGGGGGTTCGTAGAAACCCTCGTCCGGGTATAGAACCGTCTGGCACTCTTCTTGTGCCTTTCCAGCACGGTGTCCTCGTCGGCTGCCTCGTGGAGGTATTCATGGGGGAACTGCGAGTGCACATGGAAGACCCGCCGCAGGATCTTGTTTTGCAGACTCTGGAGGCGTTGAAGATGTGTCCTCGCTGCGCAGCCCCAGACCTCGCACGCATAATCAAACAGCGGGCGGAGGTAGAGGCGAAAGATGAGAAGGCCATTCGCCGGCGTCAACTCAGAGTGTTCATTGAGGAATGGGTAGAGAGCGCCCATCCGTTGAATAACCTTGAGCCTCACGTCATCAATGTGAGGCTTCCAGGTCAACCTCTTGTCCAGGAGGACCCCCAGGTAGCGGACGGTGTCACTCCACGGTATTTCGACGTCGTAGAGGCGGAGTCGTCGTTCCGGTGCAGTCCTCTTCCTCGTGAAGACAATGGCCTGCGTCTTCGCTGGATTAAATGCAATGCGCCATTTCGCAGCCCAATCTTGCAAGGCGTGACAAGCTGCCTGAAGGCGAGGGATCAGCACCTCGCGCCACCGACTTCTAGAGAACAACATCGTGTCGTCCGCGTACACAGCTTTTTCGACCCGTGGAGGTGTTGGCAGGTCCGACGTAAACAAGCAGTAGAGGACCGGTCCGAGTACAGAGCCTTGAGGGACGCCAGCTCGGATAGGGCGGGCGTTGGAGAGGCGATCTTCTACTCGTACAGCAAAGGTGCGGTGTTCCAAGTAGGACGCAATCAGACGGACGTAGGCCTTCGGGAAGTGCAGTCGGTGTATTTTCCATAAGAGTCCCTGGTGCCACACGCTATCGAACGCCTTCTTGACGTCGAAGAGGACTGCCCCACAATAGTCGCGCTGGTTGAACGTCTGGGCGATATATTCAACAGCCCGAAGGATCTGCATCGTGGTGGAGTGGCCACTGCGAAAGCCGAACTGTTCCGGCGGCATGAGTTCCTCAGCATCGATGTGGACTTGTAACCGGCGAAGCAGGAGCCTCTCGAACAGTTTGCTGAGATGGGGTAGCAAGCTGATCGGCCTATAGTTGGATGGGTGGCGGCGGTCTTTCCCAGGCTTAGGTACTGCCACCACGATGGAATGCTTCCAGGCGCGTGGATAATTCGCAGTTCGCAGGATCCACGAAAAGATGGCTGCCAGATACACAATCGCCGTCCAGGGCAGCTGCTTCAGGACCAAGCCTGGGATGGCATCGACACCAGGGGCTTTGTTGGCAGGCAGAGTCCGTAAGCCCTCGTGAACTTCCTGAGGCGTGACGGGCGGAATGGGGTCGGCTTCCTCCTCCACATCTTGAAGCAGCGCCTCCACGTCGCGTTCAATGTGTGCAACCCGTTGGGGGTCAACTCCCTCGTCGAGCGGGCGAAAGTTGGCTTCGAAGGCGTCAGCCAATGCATTCGCCTTATCGTCGGGCCGGAAGACATCACCAGCAGCCGTTGCAAGAGGCGGGATCCGGGTGCGTCGTTGTGTGAAGAAGCGGATTGACTGAAAATTCATCGGGTCAGGTGTGAATGATCGAAGTTTCTCAGCCCATCGCTGATTCCTATGCGCGATGAGTCTGGCCTTGATGTCCCGCCGGAGGAGGTTGATGTGCCGCTTCAGGTCGCGATTCCGGGTAATCCGCCACTCACGACACAGCCGATTGCGCAGCCGGATCGAGTCCAAGATGTCTGGAGGCAGTCCTGGAGCGGGGACGGTAGTAGGTTTCGGCGGAGGCGTAGCATGGACGAGCGCATCCGTGACGTCAGCAACGAAGTGGTCGATGGAATCACCATAGGCGCGGCGCGGCGGCGCGCAGAGTGGCGGCCGCTCTCTCGGCCGTCCGCGCCCGCCCGCGACACTGGCTGGGCCTTGTGATTCTCTGCTCTTGTGCTTGCGTGCCTGCCGTCCCGCTCGCTCTCGCTGTGTGTTACGCGCGTCGTCGAAATGGCAGATCAGGCGGCTACGAACGAGACTGCTGCGGCACCCGCCGCCACCGGCACTACGAAGAAGGCCAAGTCTGCGTCGTCTGCGAAGAAGCCGCGCGCCAAGCCTGCGCACCCGCGCACCTCTGAGATGGTGACGGCCGCCATCAAGAGTCTGAAGGAGCGCGGCGGGTCGTCGCTGCAGGCGATCAAGAAGTACATAGCCGCGCACTACAAGCTGGACGCGGAGAAGCTGGCGCCGTTTATCAAGAAGTACCTCAAGTCGGCCGTCGTGGCGGGCGAGCTGGTGCAGACGAAGGGGAAGGGCGCGTCCGGCTCGTTCAAGCTTGCCGGCGCCGGCGGCGGGGGGGCGGCCGAGGGCGGCAAGGCTCGTGCTGGCGGTGCCAAGAAGAAGCGCGCCGCTCCGGCCAGCAAGGAGAAGAAGGGCGCCCGTGCGGCCGGCGCAAAGAAGGCTGGTGGCGTGAAGGCGGCGACCGGTCGGAAGGCGGGCGCCGCCAAGAAGGCGTCTGCGGCGTCGGCCGCTCCCGCGGGTGCGAAGAAGGCGGCTGCGGCCAAGCCGGCCAAGGCCAAGTCGCCGTCGAAGGCGAAGAAGGCCGCCAAGGTTCCGACGAAGAAGCCGAAGGCGCCGCGCCCGAAGAAGGCGACGACGCCGTCTAAGGCGAAGGCTTCGCCCAAGAAGAAGAAGTAGAGTAGAGGAGAAAGAGATGGGAAAGGAAGGGTTTGGCGCTTGACTCCGTCGTCCCCACCCCCCGTCGTCGTCTAGTGGCGCGCAAGAGACGCGCGGCCCAAAACGGCCCTTCTCAGGGCCATCAAAGCACGTCGGGGAAGGTTTTGATTGTCGTGTTGCGTTTGGTGTGGGTGTCTGTCTGGCGTTTCTGTATGCCCGTGGGGATGCTGTTTGCGTGCCGTGGTGGTTGGATTGCGGGGGTCGGTGGCGGGTGTGGGCGGCGGTAGCGGTAAGCGGTGTTGTTGTTGTTGTTGTTGTCGTGGTTGATTGTCGCCGTGTTTGTTTTGTGGCGGCGGCCGACGGTTGGTTTTCTGTCACGTTGTTTTGTTTGAATACGTTGGTTGGCTTGCCTGCGTTCGTTCTTCTCGGATGTCTGTCTTGTCGAGTCGTGTCTGGTCTTTGTTTTGTTCCTTTGTGTGTGTGTGTGTTATGTTTTGCAACGGGGGGGCACGTTGAGATGCGGAAGGAGTCGGCGGGGATTTCGGTGGCGTGTAGAGCGAGCGAGCGCGCCTGCCTGGCCGTTGGCCGTCGGAGTGGAGTGCGGGTTTTTTTTGTTTTCGAAACGAAAGCGGCGGCCGGCCAGCCACCCGTGCGGTGTGACGTCGGCCGTTGGGTATTGTGCGCTTTGAGCGCCGGGGAGGGATGATGTGTGATTGTTGCGCGCTGCTAGCAGGCAGGCAGAGTGAGCGGGTGTGGCGGACGGACGGGAAGTGGTGGTTTTTGTTTTTGGGTTGCGGGGCGAGAGGCAGGCGACCGACAAAGTTTGCTCGCGACGGAGAGATGTTAGTGGCCCTGAAAAGGGCCGTTTTTGTTTGTGCGGTGCGGTGCCGCGGCGCGGTTTAGGCGCGCTCGCCGCGGATGCGGCGCGCGAGCTGGATGTCCTTGGGCATGATGGTGACGCGCTTGGCGTGGATTGCGCACAGGTTGGTGTCTTCGAAGAGGCCGACGAGGTAGGCCTCGCTGGCCTCCTGCAGGGCCATGACTGCGGAGCTCTGGAAGCGCAGGTCGGTCTTGAAGTCCTGGGCGATCTCGCGCACTAGGCGCTGGAATGGCAGCTTGCGGATGAGCAGCTCTGTGCTCTTCTGGTAGCGCCTGATTTCTCGCAGGGCGACGGTGCCCGGCCTGTAGCGGTGGGGCTTCTTGACGCCTCCGGTGGCGGGCGCGCTCTTCCTCGCCGCCTTGGTGGCGAGCTGTTTGCGCGGCGCCTTTCCGCCGGTGGACTTGCGGGCCGTTTGCTTTGTGCGGGCCATGGCGGTAGCGGTAGCGGTAGCGGAGCGGCGTGCGTGGAGGTTAGGTGCGGCGCGGCGTCCGGTGCTGCCTTGACAACGGGCCCGCGCGCCTCCGTGCTGCGCTTATATGCCCTCGGTTGCGCGTGGTGGGGGGAGGGCGGGCCAGAGTCTATATAGGGGGGCGGCGGGCGCGCTGGGCGCAGACCGTAGCCGACTCGCCAGCCGCTGCAGCTGCTGTTTGTGCACGTTTTGCTTTGCCCGAGGAAGGAAGGATGACAGGCCGCGGCAAGGGAGGAAAGGGGCTCGGCAAGGGTGGCGCCAAGCGGCACCGCAAGGTGTTGCGCGACAACATCCAGGGCATCACGAAGCCCGCCATCCGCCGCCTGGCTCGCAGGGGCGGCGTGAAGCGCATCTCTGGTCTGATCTACGAGGAGACCCGCGGGGTGCTGAAGGTGTTCCTGGAGAACGTGATCCGCGACGCGGTGACGTACACTGAGCACGCCAAGCGCAAGACTGTGACGGCCATGGACGTGGTGTACGCCCTGAAGAGGCAGGGGCGCACCCTGTACGGTTTCGGCGGTTAGGCTGCGTCGCAGCGGGCGCTGGCCTTCCCGCGGCCGTGCTTGTGGGTGGGAGAGACTAGAAAACGGCCCTTTTCAGGGCCACCACACTGTTCGGAAGTTGAAAAGTGCGAAAGAGTCTGTGTTGTTGCTGCGTGTGTGCGCGCTGTGTTGTTTGTTTGTTTGTTTCTTTCTTTCCGTTTGAGCGACGTGATGTGACTGGGAGGGGAGAAGGAAAGGAAACGTGTCATGTGGCTGGCTGTGTGTGGAGCTGCTTCGTTTGTGTGTCTTTGTATCGATCGCGACGGAGATGGCGGGCGGGCTGTGTGTTGTTGTGCGAGAGGCGGTGATTATTTGCTTGCGTGGTTTGTCTCTGTGTGTTTGTTTGCGGCGGCGTTGGGGTTTCCGAGGCAAGGCGTGTGGGCATAGGCGGCCGGATCAGCTGTTTCGTTCGTGTCGACGGCCGTTGCGCGCGGGAGTGGAGGGCGGTGTGTCGACACGCCTCCCTTTAACAATGGTCATTATTGCTGCCGTTGTCGGTTTGGAAGGCGACTGCGACGGTGCAAAATGTGTGCGTGTGTGTGTGTGTTGGGCCACACGGGCTGTGTGGACGACAAGATGGCGGACGTGCGCCGGCGGCGGCTGTGCTGTGACAGTGCAAAGTTAAAACAAAACAAGGTGCGGCGAGGACGACTGAAATTTTGCTTTGGACGTAGGTTTGTGTGGTGGCCCTGAAAAGGGCCGATTGTTGTGGGCCGAGCCGGCAAAGCGCGTTGCGTGCAGGGGAGCACGCGGCGCTGCGATTGCCTGGCCTCCTTTAGGCCTTCTTCTCGGTCTTCTTTGGCAGCAGGACGGCCTGGATGTTGGGCAGGACACCACCCTGTGCGATGGTGACGCCCGACAGGAGCTTGTTGAGCTCCTCGTCGTTGCGGATGGCAAGCTGCAGGTGGCGCGGGATGATGCGCGTCTTCTTGTTGTCGCGGGCCGCGTTTCCGGCCAGCTCGAGCACCTCAGCCGCGAGGTACTCCATGACGGCGGCGAGGTAGACGGGCGCCCCGGCGCCGACGCGCTCTGCGTAGTTTCCCTTGCGCAGGAGGCGGTGGATTCTGCCGACCGGGAACTGGAGCCCAGCCCTGCTTGAGCGGGACTTTGACTTGCCCTTGACTTTGCCTCCCTTTCCGCGTCCGGACATGGCGATGGGCTAGCGACGGTGCACACGAAACGGAAACGAAAACGACCGGTGCGAGCGGCAGCGAGTCGAGCAGCGGAGTGCGTGCCGGCGCAGCCGGGGTGGGGGTGCTTTATGGGCTCGGGTGCGGCGGCCGGTTGCGCGCGCGCCCCATTGGTCGGCGGCCGCAACAGGGCGAGCTGGTAAAGGTGCGGCGGCGGCTGGCGGCGGGTGCCACTGTGTGGGGAGACGCTGACTAGAGCGGAGCGCTTGCTACTGGTGTTGCTGCTGCCGTACGTTGGTTGGAGATGCCGCCCAAGACTAGCGGGAAGGCCGCCAAGAAGGCTGGCAAGGCGCAGAAGAACATTTCGAAGGGCGACAAGAAGAAGAAGCGCAAGAGGAAGGAGAGCTATGCCATCTACATCTACAAGGTGCTGAAGCAGGTGCACCCTGACACGGGCATCTCGTCGAAGGCGATGAGCATCATGAACAGCTTCGTGAACGACATTTTCGAGCGCATTGCGGCCGAGGCTTCTCGCCTGGCGCACTACAACAAGCGCTCGACCATCACGTCCCGCGAGATCCAGACCGCTGTGCGGCTGTTGCTGCCTGGCGAGCTGGCCAAGCACGCCGTGAGCGAGGGCACGAAGGCGGTGACCAAGTACACGAGCTCCAAGTAAGGAGGTGGCTCTGGAATGGAAGGAAGGATGGAGAAGGCTCCTCCGTTGCGAGAGCGGCGAAACGGCCCTTTTCAGGGCCACCAACTTGCCTTTTGCGGGAAGGGCGGAATTGTTGTTGTTGTTGTTGTTTGTGTGGACGGCTGTGATGTATGTGTGCATTTTGATTGTGGGTGGGGGGGCGCGTCAAAGCGTGTTGCGCGGGGTACGGCCACGAGGTTGGTCGCCGTGGCGTGGAATGGTGGCACGCCTCGTTGGCGTGGTTTTTGACCCATTGGTGTTGTTGGGGTGTGTGTGTGTTTGTGTGTTACCCGTCTGCGAGGGGGGACAGTGCGATCGGCGACTTTTGTGTCACCGTAACGACGGCCGTTTGCGGGTTTGTTTTTTTGCACATCATACATGGCGAGGGTGAAATGTGAAATGTTTTTGTTTGGTTTGTTTTTGCCGCCCACTATTCCCTTTGCTGTACGCCGAGTTTGACAATGGTGCGACGTAACTGCAGCGTGGAGGTGTGTGAGTGACGTTGAAATGAACGTGCCATTAAGACGCATTGTTGTTGTATTGTACTGTACGTGTACGGCGACACGCACGATGATGTACCATTCGACTCTGATGTTTGATAGCCGTGTCTGACTGATTGCGTACGACGCACGCACACCGATGTCGTCATTCAAGATGCACGCTAGACGGCGGCGGCGGCGGCGGCGCCGGTCGTTTGTTTGGCGAATGTCTGTACACGTGTTTGTCTGTGTCCATCCGGTATGTATTTGTTTGTTTGTTTGAAAGTGTTTTGTGTGTCGGTGACGTGGTCCGATCCGTCGCCCCCTGAGTAACTGTCGATCGGCGCGATAGACCGGCGTCACGCAACTGAACCGAAGTCTTGGGCACACCCGTCATACTGTTGTACACCGTCGCGCTGAGAACGGTAACGAAAGGTTGACTCTGATCGGTCGAATGTCTGGGCAGAACGTGAGGAATGAGGCAAGAGTGCAAGGAGGGGGGGGCAAAAGAGAGAGGAAGGGAAAAAGGGGAGAAACGCATTCGTAGAGCAACGGAACGTTCCCGTGTCGGAGGCGTATTGGAGCCGCACTGAAATGCGTTTAACGGCGGCGCGGCTGCAAGTGTCTGCCGTGGTGAACGTTACCTTTGACGGCTGCATTGGGCTTTGCCTTTGCTTTCGCTTTCGCTTTCGCTTTCCCGGATGTACGTAACGTTTGTTGATATGGTTCTGAGGAAGAGTGTATGACAGTGCCGTGCCGTCCATGTTCGTGTGCCCTCCCATTGTGTGTATGCTATTGTCTGTGTACTTGAATGATGTATGTAGGTGTTAGTGGACATGTTTTACCAGTGGGGGGAAATGGATCGTCGATAGTTGCCGTCACTCTGTCACGGTCGAGATGACGCACCCTCCGTACAGAAAGGTGTCGAGAAAGTGAGTGTGTGTGTGTGTGTGTGTGTGTGTGTGTGCGTGCGTGCGTCCGTGAATTGGCAGTGTTTGGAGGTGGGCGTGCCCTGCATGTGGCCCGGAAAAGGCTGTTCGTTAGGCGGTAGTGTTGTGTGGACAGGGGAGGGGCATGCGTAACGCTGCTGGCATGGCATTTCGGGAGATGGGAGGGGGCAAACGAGGAAACGAGGAGCGGCGGCCAAAGACGGGACGGGGAGGGGCGCGGTGTGGGTGGCTTGCGCCTGTGCTCGGCGTTGTGGTTTGTGCAAAAGAGGAGGAGAAAAACAATGTGAGTTGCCAGGGAGGGGAGCAGTGTTGTGTTGTGGTTGTCGTGGTGTAGCCGCAGACGCGGCTGTCAGTGAACGTGGCGAGACGGACGGATGCGCGGAGGGGCGGGGGCGGGGGCGGCGCATTTCGCCGGTGCCGTGCCGTGCCGTGCCGTGCCTGAAAGCCGCGTGGTCGCTGTGTTGTTGGTGGCGTGGGGGCGAGGAGAGTACCGTACGGGTGTGCTTGTGCGCCGGAAATGGCACACTGCGCCCGCCCGTCTTGGAGGCTGATGGCTGTGGTGTGGAAATGGGGCGCGGTGATGTTGAAGCACAGAAAAGAAACCAAGAAAACGGAAGGCGTGATGCGGCGGTGGTGGTGAGAGCGGGAAAAACAAAACAAAAGAAAAAAAACAACAAAAAAAAAGAAGGAAAAACAACAAGAAACAAAAAAGAAAACAAAAAGTCTATCAATATTAAAATGTAAATGGAAATGGAAATGGACCCAGGTATAACCTCCCTGCACAAATAGCAGAGAGTCCGATGATAATAAAAATGTGCCAGAATGTTAACGTCCCTACAAAACAAACCCAACGATAATATTAATGAAAGAGTGAACCGTATGTAACATTGCAACAGACATAATGAAACCTGATAAATTGTATAAGGGCAGCAGCCGTTGACCTTTGGCCCTGTATTCAGAATAAAAAGAGCCAAAGATCGTTACCCCAATGAAAAAGACACTGAAACACGTATGTAACATAGTAGCGATGGCGAGACATTGTAGCATCTGTGACCAGAGAGTTTGCGCTGGACTGCGCGAGTGTTGCGAGCGGTTCTCAGTCAGTCAGTCAGTCTGTGTAGTTGAGGGCTGTACTCTGTCAGTAGTCGTCGCGTGCAGTACGCTAATAGTCGTCATGCAGAGCGGTCGGTCAGTAGTAGCAGCCGAGTGCGGTTGTGTGATGTAGGCGGTCGGCAACACTGGTCAAGATGGTGAATAAGGTATACTGTTAATTAATATAATCATTAGATAATGAGAAATTGTATTTATTGTAATTATGCTCCAACAAGTTCCCCAATAATAATTTTTATTTCAAAAGCATTTTTCAAACATTTAATCTTTTATTGAACTAAAGAGTTCGTTCCACTTCTTTGAAGAAAAATGTCACTAAAATCACAAAAAAAGAGAATATTATTATTTGCAATGCAGTTCCTCCAAGCGCTGCGCAACAACCAGAGCAGAAATGTGACATCCATTTATTCGGAGGTAAGACTTTAATTCCGATTGTTTTGCACAGGGCCAAAGACCGATATTTCGGTTTAATTGAAGTTTCTTGTCACTGAACGGACTTTTTTAAATGTTGTGTGAAGACTTTATATTTGAGTCAGATTGCGAATTGCACATTGTTGTTGCCATTTTCAATACCTCTCATTGTGGGCGAGGTTACAATTAGCGCAATGTCCATTAGCATCCGTAAATAACATTGTCCATTATTTTAAATATTGCTGGGAGGTTACAACACACACACAAAACAAAAAACAAAAAGAAACAAAAAATTGCATTTATATCCGCTCCTCGATTGTAGATACCCCTTACACAGCTGTGTGCAATGAATGAGTGCTGGCTGGTAATTAATTGCACTCCTTGGAGGGAAATGCCATAGGAAGTAGTCTTTAAAAAGTGAATGTTTTTCGTTAAGAGACAAAAGTTACTTTAGAAAAAAAGTAATAGTGGGGCTTGTGTTGTTGAACAAAATAAGTACAATGAACATACGTTATCAGATTTGCGCAATGCAGCGTCACACCACCTCTTGATTATAACACAATATACTATACATCGTCCCGAACCGTGACCAGAGTCGCGAGACGAGCAGAGCACGCCGCCGACGCCCGCTCAGTACAACCGTCCACCCGCTACTACTGTCGACCGACTACTACCTCTCCCGACTCGCGCTACAATATATATAACAACTGTTCCTGGCGACCCGGTGCGTGCCACTACTGTCGTCTGGCGCGGTCCAAGCGCCGACTAGCAGCGATAAAGAACTCTCTGGTCAGACAGAGATGCTGTCATGCCTCGCCATCGCTCTGGTAATGAATACATACGTGTTGCAGCGTGCGTACCACCGGAACACGCAGTGGCGGAGCCAAAGACTGTGTTGTCGAGGTCGAGTGCGAGTGGGAAGAGAGGCAGCGTCGGCACGGAGATGCAAGCGAGCGCGAGACGCACGGGGGCTGCGGCGTGGCGCGTTTGCGGTCGGCGCCTTTGGTGGCAACGGCCGGGACAAGCAGCGGTGTATGGTGTGGTGCGGGGCGGACAGGGGCGGCGGTGGACGGGGAGGAGGCGGCGCGACGACGGCATGGGGGCGAAAACGGGACGGGGGACGGCGGATGTTGAGAGGCGTCACGCGCGGACAGGACACAGACACAGAGACACACAGAGTGGAAAGGGAGGGTGCGCGGTAGTAGTTGGGAATGTGCGTACCGTGCGGGATGGGAGTGGGCGAGGAACACGGTCGTGGCCCCTGTTTTGGGTGCGTGTGATGACGTCGGTGTGTTGTGGGAAGGGAAGGTGCTGTGGCGGCGGCGCGTAATGGGCGTAGGCCGAAAAGAGAAAGGAACGTGGGCAGTGTGTTGGCAAGCGTCGGTTCGACTGCGACGTTGATGGGCAGGGCAGGGCAAGGTTAATGGTGGTAGGAGTAGGCGTGTGGGCGCAAAAAATCTGCCGCTGCAGGCGGTGCCGTAACCGCCATGGCGGGAAGGAGAGAGGGCCAAAGAAAGAAAGAAAGAAGAAAAAAAAGGAGGGGGGGGGGGGCGAAAGTGGAGAGGCGGTGGTGTGAGAAGGGCGGGGGCGGAAGGAAGGCAGGAAGGACAAGAGGCGAGGCGACGGCTTGCTTTGTGTATCGGTCGGTCTCTGGCTATGCTTCGTTTTCTGCAGCAGGGTCGGTGCGCGGCGTGGCTCGCGGCAGTGGGAACGCCTGGTGGCTGGACGGCCAGCAATGCGGTTGGATGGGCGGCCACAGCACCGCACCTGTGCCCGAGGAGGAGACGCTGGCGGCGGGCCCTGAGGTGAGGCCGGCTCGGCTGGGGCTGTGGATGTGTAGGTGTGCGCCGCTGCTGCAACAACGAGTAAAACGCGAGAAGAAGGGATGGCGGTAGAGAGGAAAAAAAAAAAAAAGGTCGTGTTGTGTTGATGCGCAGGCAGACGCGTACAGAGGGACGAGCCCGGTCTGCAGCAGGGTGTGGCCGTGCCGAGTGCAGAGCAGCGGCGGCTCGGTTCGGTTCGGCCCGGCCCGGCGGGCCGCGCTGTTGTCGCGGACGTGAGCGCCCCCTGGCGGGTGGCCGGAGGCGGCGCGGCGTGTTGGACGTGTGGCTGGTGGCAGTGCACAATTTGCGAGTGGCTGGCGGTGTGGTGTGGCGGTTGGCGCGTCGGGCGGCGGAGAGGTATGTGTTGCGGGCGCCCTTTGCTGCGCTGCGTCGTTGCGTGTGCCGTACAGGGCGGGCGCTTGTCGACTGTGTGGGCGGTGTGGCGAATTGGCGTGAAACGGCTGCCGAGAGGTGTGTGGTAGCGAGCCGGTCGGTGGTGTCAGTGCGAAGGGGAATGTGCGTGCGTTTGGCGGTTTCGGTGTGCTTTTTGCGGCGTGAGAGTGGGAATTAGTGGGGCCGGCTGTTGTGTTGGTTCCTTGTGTCTTGTGTCGCGTAGCTTGATGGCAACGTGGAAGGACGCCGGTTTCGTTTCGAGCCTTGCGTGTGGTTGTCGACGTTGACTGGTTGGCGTGTGCCGATGCACGTGCATGTGTGGGTCGCGAGTGCGTTTTTGGCTGGCTGTGTGTGTGTGTGTGTGTGTGTTTTGGGGGGGAAGGGGGAGGCGGTGGTGAAAGTGCAGTCGTTGCCACGGGCGTCGTCGGGTGGGGCTGGGGCTGTGCGTCGTGGCGGAAAGGTGGTAGGTTGCGGGAAGCGAGCCCGTCGTTGACGGTGTCGCGTGAGTTGTGAATCGAGTGGGGCGCGGGGCGCGGGACAGGAGCAGCGTGCCGCTGCGTCGTGGTCGTCAGCAGAGGCTGTGCGTGTGCTTGTCCTTTTTGTGGGCGGTTCGTGCGAGGCGTTTTTGTTTTGTGTTGCCCTAGTTGTTAGTTTATTTTGTTTGTGTTTGTTATTTTGAGACGACGACTGGTTGGTGGCGTGCGCGCGAAGTGGCGGTGTGCGCTTCCCGTGTCGTTTGTGTTGTTTGGTTTTTTTGTTTTTGTGTGTTTTTTTTTTTTTTTTTTTTTGCACTGGGCCCCGGTGGGTGGGTGCGTGTGTGTCGATTGCCGGCTGGCGAGAGGTGCGCCATCGGCGGGGTGGGTCGCCGGCACAAGTAGAGGCGGCGGCGTTGTTGCTGTTGTTGTGTGGTGTTTGTTTTGTTCGGCTGTGTCGGCGAGCTGTGTTGCGGTGCGTGTGAATGGTGGTGCAAAAGTGCTGGCGTTGGGGCTGCGACTGCGACGGCGGCGAGCCGCGGGCGCGCCATTGATAGTGATGTTGTGAACAGCGGCTGTGTACGGTAGTGGTGTTGTTGTAGCACGACGTGCATCCGGGCCGGCGCGGAAAGCGCAGTTGCGGGCGGTTGCCCTTCGGTGCCAGCCATGTCGCGTGAGCGGCGGGTTGCTCTGGTGTCGACACGTGGTGCTCTGGGTTGTTGTGTGGTGCCCTTTGGCCGGTGGGGGTGGTTCGCGTGTGTCTCGTTCGCGCTCGGTGTCTGGTCGTGGTCGTGGTCGTGCTGCTCCCCCGTCTGTCGGCGGTTTCCGACGTCGTCTGTACGTTTTTGTTCGTTTGCGGCGTGCCTGCCGACGTCGTCCCGTCGCGACCTTTCAACCGAAAGTGTGGCGCCCGAAGGTGAACGAACGTAACCCTGACCTCGGCGCTTTACGCTGAGCCGAGCGAACCGAACCGAACCTAACGTGTGGTGTGGCGAGGTGAGCTCAGCCTGTGAGCCCCTAACGTCTACGTAAGGTAAGCTGTCCGGCTCACGCCTCACGTTTGAACGCTTTTGTAACCTACGTTTGACGCTTCTTAACCTAGCACTGACCCCTTAACCTAACGTGTAACCTAACCTAACCTAACCTAACCTAACCTAACCTCTGACGCCTGACGTGTTTGAATGCTTAACCTAAGTTTGACGCTTAACCTAACCCAAGTCCCCTTAACCTAACCCACGTCCACCTAACCTAACCTAACGTAGACGTGTAAACGTAATGTGTAACGCGTAACGTGTAAGGTCGGCTGTCGTGTGTGCTTGACGGCAGATTGGGTTGGTCTGTAGATTCGGATTGCGGTTTGCCTCGGTCGAGGGGTTGGGTCGGAAGCGGCGAGGGGCGGCGGCGCCTGTTGCGCAGGCGGCGTCCGTTTGCGGCGGGCAATTGTTGAGAAACGGCTGTGAATGTTGGCGGGCGAGAGGAGGAGGACGGCGCGCGATGTGGCCCGACGGCTGCGGGCCGATCGGGAAACGGCGGGAGGGCGACGGAAGGCGATGGGGCGGCGGAGGCGCGTTTGCACGGCCGTCATCGCCGCACGCCTCGGCTTGTGTGGCTGTGGCGCCGGCCGCGCTGGCCGGGCTGCCGCGGCGACGGTGTGGGAGTTTTGCCGAAGGTTTGGCCATTGTGGCGGGTCGTCGGCTGGGGCTGTGGGGGCGGCATTTGGGCGGGGGCGGCGATTCTCGGCGGGCCGACCCAGGCTGTAGCGCGCGGTAGCTGCAGTTTGGCCGTGGTTTGCGGCGCTGCCGTGGCGACTGGTTGGCGACTGTGGTGTGGCTGTGTGTAGCCCCATCCTCGGTGGTTTGAAAGGCGCGGGCGGTTGTGGCGCAGGTTTGGGGCTGCTCCGCACAGGCTGTCGGACGTTGGGCGGTAGCAAGCGCGGGAGGCGCGGCGCGGCGGCGCGCAGAGTGGCGGCCGCTCTCTCGGCCGTCCGCGCCCGCCCGCGACACTGGCTGGGCCTTGTGATTCTCTGCTCTTGTGCTTGCGTGCCTGCCGTCCCGCTCGCTCTCGCTGTGTGTTACGCGCGTCGTCGAAATGGCAGATCAGGCGGCTACGAACGAGACTGCTGCGGCACCCGCCGCCACCGGCACTACGAAGAAGGCCAAGTCTGCGTCGTCTGCGAAGAAGCCGCGCGCCAAGCCTGCGCACCCGCGCACCTCTGAGATGGTGACGGCCGCCATCAAGAGTCTGAAGGAGCGCGGCGGGTCGTCGCTGCAGGCGATCAAGAAGTACATAGCCGCGCACTACAAGCTGGACGCGGAGAAGCTGGCGCCGTTTATCAAGAAGTACCTCAAGTCGGCCGTCGTGGCGGGCGAGCTGGTGCAGACGAAGGGGAAGGGCGCGTCCGGCTCGTTCAAGCTTGCCGGCGCCGGCGGCGGGGGGGCGGCCGAGGGCGGCAAGGCTCGTGCTGGCGGTGCCAAGAAGAAGCGCGCCGCTCCGGCCAGCAAGGAGAAGAAGGGCGCCCGTGCGGCCGGCGCAAAGAAGGCTGGTGGCGTGAAGGCGGCGACCGGTCGGAAGGCGGGCGCCGCCAAGAAGGCGTCTGCGGCGTCGGCCGCTCCCGCGGGTGCGAAGAAGGCGGCTGCGGCCAAGCCGGCCAAGGCCAAGTCGCCGTCGAAGGCGAAGAAGGCCGCCAAGGTTCCGACGAAGAAGCCGAAGGCGCCGCGCCCGAAGAAGGCGACGACGCCGTCTAAGGCGAAGGCTTCGCCCAAGAAGAAGAAGTAGAGTAGAGGAGAAAGAGATGGGAAAGGAAGGGTTTGGCGCTTGACTCCGTCGTCCCCACCCCCCGTCGTCGTCTAGTGGCGCGCAAGAGACGCGCGGCCCAAAACGGCCCTTCTCAGGGCCATCAAAGCACGTCGGGGAAGGTTTTGATTGTCGTGTTGCGTTTGGTGTGGGTGTCTGTCTGGCGTTTCTGTATGCCCGTGGGGATGCTGTTTGCGTGCCGTGGTGGTTGGATTGCGGGGGTCGGT